>NC_043715.1:9490550-9494794 GCF_006229205.1 Suricata suricatta
GGGTTTTTCAGCCCAGAACTACTGATACTTGAGGCCGGCTCTCTGTCAGGGAGCTACCGTGGGCATGTCAGAGGCGTCCCTGGCTTCGACCCACTAGATGCCAGCAGCATCCGTCCCCTGGCTGTGACCGCCAAAATGTCAGCAGACATCGCCAAGTGTCTCCTGGTGGGCAGAACTGCTTCTCTGGAGGGAGATGGAACTGGTTCAAGTCCCGGCTCTACCACTCACCATCTGTGATCTCCGGCAGCAGGTTGAATCTCCTGGAACCCCAGTTTTCTTAGCAACAAAATGCAGGGGGAGGGAATGATACTCTATGTCTCCACTTCACTGGATTGTTGTAAGAACGGCATGAGAAAACATCAAGAGTGTAGCAATAGGTGTTAACTAACCGGAATCAAAATAAAACTATAAACATAAAGACTTTAGCAAAACCCTTGGCTGTGTGTGTGTGTGTGTGTGTGTGTGTGTGTGTGTGTGTGTGTGATTTAATAAGTCTTGGACTTTTGCCAGACCTTAAAAATTTTAAACACATACTTCTCCTTTTCCTCCTTTGTGCAGAAAGGGACTTTCATTAAAAAAAAAAAAAACAAACAAACCTTTTTTTAAAATGTTGATTTATTTTTAGGAGAGAGACAGACTGAGCAGGGGAGGGCCAGAGAGAGAGGGAGACCAGAATTGAAGCAGGCTCCAGGCTCTGAGCTGTTAGCACAGATCCTGACATGGAGCTTGAACTCACAAACCATGAGCTGAAGTCGGACACTTGTGACCTGAGCTGAAGTCAGACGCTCCACCGACTGAGCCACCCAGGCGCCCCAGAAAGGGGCTTTCAAAAATCCAAGAATTCTGAACTACAGTTTCAAAATCATGGACCAAGGATGTTATCATTGGCAGAGGAGCACCGCCATGGTCTGAGCTCAATCAGAGATGTCATTTTACCCCCAGAATCAGATCACTGTCATGACTGACACCCCACATTGTACAGAATATTGCTGTTTCAGAGCTAGTTCCCGCCTCCCCCCCCCCCAAAAAAAAATTTGTCCTCAGGCTGCAAGTGAAAATCATTCGTCTCTTCTCAACGTGAACCTATTGGTTGGACACCCAGGCGGGGTGAGACTGAGGAGCTGTTTGGTTTAACTTCCCCTGGTCTGGCTGTTTGCACACCGAGTCTGTCGACGGCTGGTCTTTCAAGAGGACAAGAGGTTTTTAACATTTGGGACAAATTAACCAGTTTGACAAAAGCAAAACAGTTCCCCTTTTAAGATGAAGTACTCCTTAAGTGCCTATACAGTTTCCAGCCCAGCCCAGACCCTTCTCCCCCCGCCATCTGCTCTGAAGGGGCGCTGGAACCCCATGTGCGAGCAGGTAACCAGACGCGGTGCTGCCGTGTGCCCGGCTCTGCAGAGCTGAGTGCCTAGGCTCCCCCACATCATCTTGGCGGAGCCTGAACTCAGCCTGAACCCGGAGCTTTCTGCCTTTCCCGCCATCGCTGCCCATGACCTGGGTGTGCCCCCTACCAGCCCACCTCCAGTCGTTTGAGTATCTTCCCTTCTGTTGTTTCTCCCTCAACAATAACCATAATATATAGCCTGAAACGTGCCTGGCCTGGGCCCAGTTTCCGTGAATCCTAACCAATGACCCGAGTCCTTTCTTCTGGACCCCCTCCCATCGCTTCAGGGAAAGTCACATCCTGTTACAGGTGGAATGAACATCACAGGGAATCAAACTGATGGCTATCCACTTCCCTCAACTCTCCTGGCTTCCCATAGGGGCAGGGATGTCTGTGGGTCATCTACCCTTTGATTGAATACTTGCAGAGACATAAAGCTCATTACCTGAAAAAATGATGTGTTCCCTTGTTGGCAGTTATAGGCATAGTCAGCTGCTGTTCTCCATGGTGGCGGTCTGGTCATGTCCTTCCTAACACTTGTCAACATCTGCAGCTAGGAATACATTTATCTGTTCATTCGTTGACTATCTGGGTCCCTGCTCCCAATAGATGTAGGCTCTCCAAGGTTCAGAAACTTTCTGATCTAGTGCATATTTGGGTCCTTTCATGGTCTGCTTGAATATGGGCTGAATAGACATGAATGAGTGAATTAAAGGAGATGTGCTGGTGGACCGAGTTTATGTCTGTAATCCAGTATCACCCCTAGCGTTAGCTTGGGGGCTAAAACACAGTGTGGCTGGAAGATTGCAGATTTAGGAGACAGACAAACTGACCTATGGTAAAAATCCCGCCTTTCCCACTTGCAAGGGTCTTCAGTGTTTAAGATTTCTGAGCTCCAGTTGCTGCCTTTGCTTCTGTTGGTGAGACGAGTTGGACCCTAGGATGGTACTTGGCTCACACGTTGTTAAGATCGCAAGAGATTTTTTTCCTAAAGTGCTCAGCAGTGCCTCGCACACAGTAGGTGTTTGGTAAACATGACTTGGAGTTGCACAGAGAAGGCCAGGTGATTATTACCAGCATGGTCAGGAGAGACCCGGCATCCAGGGCTGAGGGTGCGGCCCGTCCATTTTTCAGAGGTCAACAGACTGAGGTGACCTGTTTGCTGATCTTTAAAAGCCATTTTAATAGAGCCGGCACTGCCAGATGTGGTAGCACCACTGGGCGTCCGCACTCTGGTTCCCTGTCCTGCTTAATTTATAGTATAATTGATTTCAAATGTGCATTTATTTTCTTTTCTCTCCAACTGCGACTGCCTAGATTTTTAAACTGTTTATTCCCCCAAATGTGCCTGGATCCTGGATGCTATACAAACGCAACACACACACACACACCACACCACACCACACCACACTTCAGACATTTGTCACTGACCTAAATTGAGAACAAATCACAGTCAGTTTAAATCTCCCATCTTAATAAACACCAGATCCCCCAAATGTCAGAGAGTCTAGTCTTTTGCAAAGTCTTAAACTTGTGGCTCATATTTGAGACTCAGGAAAAAAGTGGTAAATGACAGGAGGGTGGGGGGTTGTGGGAGCAGATGGGTTACTCACCAGGCCAGGAATGTGAGGACAAGTGATTTAGGGCTGATCTCACCAAGCGCCGAGGCCATGCCCAGCCCTGCTGGTCTCTGCAGACCTTGCTAGGGGTCTTGCGTTCCGCTTAGGATGGGCTGGAATTCTGCTTTACCATGAGCAGGTAGCTGCTGAGTAACCAGGATTTGCTTTTTTCAAGATGTTTCCGGAGTGAAAGGCCTTCCGGTTCATAACACGATGTCAGCTTTCCGTGGCCCAGGGAACCGTCATCTGTGTCTCCGTTTTGCAAAGCTACATGGCAGTCTTGACCGTGGTGTGTACTGTACCCAAACTCTGCTCCTTTTTAATGTCAGTATTGTTCACAGGAAGATCTTGGAAAGTAATGAGATTAAGGAGAAGGGCGTGGGCGCCGAAGTTGGTCCTAAGCCTTGATCTTCCATAAATCTTTTATGGGCTCTAAAAGAAGTCCCTTCCTGCGTTGGGACCCTTATCGTGATCTAAAGAAGGCTTCAGGTCGCTAACGTTGAACTGTGGTCTGTGCAGCATTGGGAGTTTTCTGGGTGTCTCACCTTCCACCTGTGCTCTGACCAGAGCAGCCTCCCTGTGGCAGGATGAGTGACAGCCTCCAAGGGTGTCCACTTCCAACCCCTGGGACTCATGAATGTGTTTCCTTACTTGGCAAAAGGGGCTTTGCAGGTGTGACTAAGTGAAGGGACTTGAGATGGGAGGATTCTTCTGGATTATCTGGGTGCATTCAGTGTAATCCCAAGGCCCCCTCTAAGGAGGCCGGGGAGTCAGCGTGAGACAAGGAGACGGGGGGGAGAGAGGTGGTGGGGGAGGTGGATCGTACGCTGCTGGCTTTGAAGACGGAGGAAGGGGCCACAGGAAGGAGTCAAGTGGCCACCAGAAACTAGAAAAGAGCAAAGGAATTGGTTCTGTCCTAGAGCCTGCTGGCTCCTGGGCTCCGTGACTTCTGTCTGCTCCATTGCAAATCTGTGGTGTTTTCAGCCCTACATTTGCATAATGTGTTGCCGAAGCAAAAGGAAACAAACACACCCACCTGTACTTGGTTTACACATTGGGGTTCCACCTAGGGTTTTATCTGAGGAGGGATCTCAGTGGTTAAAATGTTTGTCAGTCATGGGACAGCTGGAAGCTGGGGTTCCTTTCAGCATGAACCCATTGTGACTCACTCCTTGGTATCAAAGGAGACAACTCGAGGGACAAAGAACTTGAACTCTTGAAGTCTTTGGGGGGGGGGG
>NC_043715.1:9494894-9496100 GCF_006229205.1 Suricata suricatta
GGGCAGAGAGAGAGGGAAAGATAGAATCCGAAGCAGGCTCCAGGCTCTGAGCTGTCAGCACAGAGCCCGATGCGGGGCTCAAACTCACAAACCATGAGATCATGACCCAAGCCGAAGTTGGAAGCTTAACCAACTGAGACACCCAGGCGCCCCAGAACTGTTCCAAAAGTCCCCCGTGCTCTGCCTATGTGACCCTCCCGCCTCCCAATCCCTGGAAAACACTAATCTTCCACTGTCTTTTCCAGAACGTCATATAGTTAGAATCATACAGTATGTGGCCTTTTCAGATGGGCTCCCCTCACTCTGTAATATTCACTTAAGTCTTATTATGGTCTGACAGTTCCTTTCTTTTTAGCACCAAATACTATTCCATTGTCTGGATGTGCCATCTTCGAAAGGACATCTTGGTGGATTCTAAATGTTTGCAATTACGAATACAGCTGGTAGAAACATCCCTGTGCAAGTTTTATCTGGATAGAAGATTTCAATACACTGGGGCAAATACCAAGGAGCACGATTGTGGGATCCAACGGTAAGGTTAAGTGTGCCTTGGTAACAAACCGACCAACAGTCCTTCAAAGCAGCTGTAGCATTTTACATTCCCTCCAGGACCAATATTTTATTCACTTACTCATTAAGGGCAGAAATAGCCCCTGAGCCTCTACGACAGGACCGGTGCAGGGAATCCTGGGGTGAACAAAACAGCGCCGTCCTGCCCTCCCAGGGTTCATGCTCCCGCACAGAACTTTCGAGAAGTTATCAAAGAGGTCGTCCTGAAAGATGAGCTGTTTCCTGTCACTGTCTCAGGAAATGGCCGAACAGGAGAGGGACTGGCGTTGTCCTCTGTCCTCCCAGGGAGGGCCGTCCTGGAAGAGCAAAACGTTCTCCCCACACCCCAAAGAATTGATTGGAAAAGAGGGGATCCCAAGGCACGGCGGACCTGACGACAGAGAAGCCTGTGATAGATGGCTTCACCGTTGAAGAACTCTCTGGTAGTTCCCCCCCCCCCCCCCCCCCCAAAGACTTCAAGAGTTCAAGTTCTTTGTCCCTCGAGTTGTCTCCTTTGATACCAAGGAGTGAGTCACAATGGGTTCATGCTGAAAGGAACCCCAGCTTCCAGCTGTCCCATGACTGACAAACATTTTAACCACTGAGATCCCTCCTCAGATAAAACCCTAGGTGGAACCCCAATGTGTAAACCAAGTA
>NC_043715.1:9496200-9531396 GCF_006229205.1 Suricata suricatta
CCTGATGAGTGGATCAGGAAGATGTGGTATATATACACGATGGAGTACTACATGGCAATGAGAAAGAATGACATATGGCCATTTGTAGGAAAGTGGATGGACCTTGAGGGTGTCATGCTGAGCGAAGTAAGCCAGGCAGAGAAGGACAGAAACCATATGTTTGCACTCATAGGTCTAACAGGAAAACAGGAGAAACCTAATGGAGAACCAGGGGGAGCGGAGGAGGGAGATTGAGTTGGGGGAGAGAGAGGGATGTAAAATTTGAGAGACTATTGAATGCTGAAAATGAACTGAGAGTTGAAGGGGAAGGGGTAGGGGGGAAAAGAGGTAGTGGTGATGGTGGAGGGCACTTATGGGGAAGAGCACTGGGTGTTGTATGGAAAACAATTTGACAATAAAATATTATGAAAAGCTAAAGAAAAAAGACCTCTGAAGACCATAGGTCTGCCTGTGATTTTCAGAACAGACCGTGTTTCGGGGGGGCTATGCCTTGTAACAGCTGTTTCCCTAAGAGGGAGTTCTCTGCTCTCATTCTCTCTCCTTCTGTGACCAACTCCTTCTTCTTACCAGAGATTCTTCTGAAGACTTTCCTCACTGTCCCCGTATGTACCAACCCTCCAGGCTGAGTTCTGTGCACTCACTTTTGTCCCCAAACTTCCCAGTACCCTCTGAGCTAATCTCTACCCTGGCACGAATCCATGCTCCACTGTGTTTATCAGTACTTGTTGATGACCTTTTGGGCTGCGAGTTCTCGAAGGACTAAAAGGTTCCCGTGTTTCTGCATTCCTAGCATCCAACATGGTCCCCCACATGTTGCAGGGCTCAGCAAATATTTGTAGACTGAATGAAGGAGATTCAAAAAACTTGAACCTGAAGATGTTGACCCTTCATTTATGGAGCAGTTGAAATTCAACTGACTGTCTTCATGTGTGGAGATTTGTAAATAAATTGTTTAAAAGATACTTGGAAAATGAAGTGATGATGACCAAGGGTCACCAGAATCAGTCGTGTTAAATGAACTCTGCCGAGTTTCAGAATAGGGCTGTTAGAGAAACGTGTGAAGACTGTGAGATCTCTGGTCTTCAGCAAGGTGTATGATAGTCACTGAGAAAATCAGAAAAATATAGCTCGATTATTATACATTGAGTGCCGCTGTTGATATCCGAAATGAGGGTGATGCGACCACAGGTAACTGGAGGTATTTGGTCGGCAGAGAGGAGAAGCACTCAGTTGGGAGTTATTGGAGGAGAGAACTAAGCGTCAAATGGTATATTGGACCAGGTGGTCTTCTAATCATCCCTCCATTCCTAAGGGTCTGTGATCCTATAAAAATATATATTTAATTCAAGTACCAGAATTCTCAGGAAAAAAAAAAAAGAACCTGACTCTCTCAACTTGGTCTTTTAGGACTTTATTTGCTTAATTCCGGCAAGTTATTATTTTTTTAATAGCTTTCATGAATCCAATTCAAAACACATTGAGAAGCCAAACCTTTGCTGGGCTTGAGGATGTTACTAATAAAAAGGCAAACACGCCAAGGTTGCCAAACACTGCAAGAATATGACAGCAGCTCTAATGTGAGAAATCGTAGAGCCTTATTTTTATTCTTCTTTTGATAGGAACCATAAGAGTTGTTTCATACCCTTGGAGAAGGGCCCTCGCAATACTTAGCAATAACGTTAAAAATGTCATTGTTATCAAATGAGAAGACCCTCACCCTGAGGCAACGAGCTAGGTACAGTCCTGGCATTGCCCTTCTGTCTGGAGAGCTCCAGGCAAGGCACTGCCTCTCAAGTTTAGTAGGCTTTGGCAGCCGGAGATACTTCAGATCTTGCTGAAAACCCAGAACCTCACATTGCAGTCCCCAAGGTGAAGCTGTGGTCACGCAGGTGGCCTTGGAAGAGCAGTCACAGCGACCAGGGGAGGCCTCTGGGTAAGGAACCTCTTTGCCTTCCCTGTCTGTTGCCCCCGCCTCCTCATCTGTGGCCCCAGCTGACACACAGCCACACCAGTGCCCGCTTAGGGGAAAACTTTTGGGGGGCAGACAGAGAACCCACCTGCCGTTACTTCTGCAACATGATGAGCGGTTTACCAAGTGAGCATGGTTCCTCTTGTTTTTCCCAAGTGGGATCTGTTAAGCATTTTGGAAGTCTATTTTCTTTTAAACATCCGGCCGTGCAGATTTCAGTGTCCTTCTTATAGCTGGTACACATCAGGTGTGGGTCGTGTCTCATTTCCTTGTTGAATTTCATGGCATTTGGAGAATAGTCCTGGGATATCTGGAGAACAGCTTTCTTTAAAAAATTTTTTTAAATGTTTATTTATTTTTGAGAGAGAGAGAGAGAGAGCGAGCGAGTGAGCATGAGCAGGGGAGGGGCAGAGAGAGAGAGAGGGAGACACTGAATCCAAAGCAGGCTTCAGTCTCTGAGCTGTTAGCACAGAGCCCAACCTGGGGCTCGAACTCATGAACTGTGAGATCATGACCTGAGCCGAAGTCAGATGCTTAATCGACTGAGCCACCCAGGTGCCCCTGGAGAACATCTTTCTACTACTCACAGGATAGGCACAAAACTCCTTACTATGGCTTCTTGATGCCTTGAGAGCGTCTCTGAGCCTCTCACACTTGCCCTGCTCCTTTCTGCCCATGCGGCTTCTCCCACTGGATGCCCTTCTTTCCTCCTCTTTCTCTGGTCAACTTCGACACATTCCTTGGACCTCCTTGCAGCTGCCAGTCACAGGGGAGCCTCTCCCCTCCCGACTGCATCCGCACACAATGCTCTCAGAACACTATGCGTCTCTCCTTTTAAAGCCCATAGTTCCAGTTTTTCATTCATCTGGTGATAACTGATCAATGACCATGGCATGAACTACACTGTAATTGACATGAGTGCTTCTTTTTTGCACCTTTTATCTCTAACACAGTGTCTAGTGTTTAGCATACTCTGAAAGCTCAGTAAACTTCTGTCGAATGAACCAATGTATGAATGAATGAATTTCTCCTCTACTCACTGCCCTCAGTGGCTTGATGCACACCTCTCTGGGCTTCAGTTTTTCCATAACCATCTGAATAAGAATACCTCTACTTCCTACCTTATAGGGTTTTTATTAGAATCATACCAAATGCTGCAAAGCCTTTGACATGTTGTAGGAACTCGAGTATTTCCTGAAATAAATGGCTGCGTTTGAAAACACTTGGCAGCATCTCACATTTGTGATGTACCTTAAATTTTATATTTCCTCGTCACCCAGGAAATAGCTCATCCTGGATTGTCCCTTCCATTTTCCTCAAGCACTTTAATTTTGCCACTTGATATTTTCTCCCAATACTTCCAGGTCTGCTAGGAACGGCCTTAACAGGAACGATGATAATACCTTATATCTGCATATTTCTTATAAGTTTAAGAATTGCGTAGTGGCACTGTTCATTCCTTTCAATAGCAGTGGATTGGAAAAAACTGCCTTCACATAACAGAATATCATACAATAAAGAGAACAAGTCGTTAAAGCTACTCACAAACGTGGTTGAATCTAAGAAACAGAATGTTGAGGGACAGAGAGGACACAAAGGGGAACATATTGCATGATCCCATACGTGTAAAGGTACAATTAAGTTTTGGTATTAAGATCAGGATGTTGGAAGGGGCGAGGAGGGCTTCTGGGGTGAGCTCTCTCTTGAGCCAGGTGCCCTCCACAGTGCAGGGCAATGCGCAAAAGCACATTTCTGTAAGGCACACTCTTCTATGTGTGTATTGGACTCGAGAAAAAGTGTTTGAATTGCTTTGCCCTACGGGATTTAATCCCATTTCTGCCTCAACTTCGGGAGCTTGACAGGGCAAGTCTTTTTAATTCCATTTTGGGGAAGAGGAAAATGGCACCTAGAGGGTAGATACTTTCATGAAACTGGCGCCTGTTCTAGGTGTTATGGCGGAGATTGAAGCCCAGAGTGTTTTATTCTAGAACTCTCTCTTTCCACTACTTTATCCTCAGCAGGTTACAAAATCCAATTTAAATGTGCATACCTCCCAGTGGCCTGTAAGGAGTGGCATGGGTGGTGGAAACTTCAGGTAATTGCTGAGGGTCGTATCTTGGATTCTGGGAGCTTTCTGATACCGTCCAAAGCCCTCCATGTTGGTGGCCGCCTGCTTGGCTGTTCCCCACCTCTAGTTGAAGGACAGTAGAGAGATGTTCATAATGGAGGGCTCCCCTTCTTGCACCCTTTCCCACATCAACTGCTGATGGCTGCATAGTGAGATCCAAATGAGTTCCCAAGACTGAGGCAATGGCATCGAGGACCAATGCAGAATATGACAATGGCTGAGCAGATGGTAAGCAGCTGGAACTCTCTCTAGCAAATCCAATCAGGTCCCAGATGAACTGAGCCTCTCTGTTCCTCTGGTCAGCACCCCATGTGCTCGCAATGGGAAGACAGAATTCTGGCTCATACCTCTTGTGGAGGGCTTAATGGAGGAGAGGAGATTCTACCGGCGTCCTTGGAGACACAAAAGGCTTGGTGGTTGATGGGAAGAGAGAGGTTCCAGAGGTAAGGGCACCACGGGAACCGTCCAAGTTATGGGAAAACCTACCAAAGGATTCTATGGGTGCAGAGGACACATGAAGGGACAGGGAGGGATCTGAGAAGTTTGCTTCTAAAGATAGAAAATATGTGAATCTCAGGAGATTTTATTTTAAGGCGTGGAGCCTGACCTGTCAGTTCCAGGGCCAGAACCCAAGGCTCTTAACTTCTAGACCAGTGCCTTCTGTTTTAGTCATCTGCTGTGTGACCTTAAGCAAGTCATTCCACCTCTCTGAGCAGGAATGTGTTACTTGATTTTGGAGCTTGTGGTTATGCCCCCGGTGGAGTTCGACAATGCGTCCTAGCAACCAAAGCCTGTTTGTGGATGAGGAACAAAAAACAAGCTTGAGGGATCATAAAAATATGTTCCATTGAAGGAAAAATGAACATTCCACACTTTCTTTTGCAAAAACAACGGACACATACCTCAAAATATTTGACAGATCACATCTAAGCAGAATCTTTATTAAAGATAAATGCAGGGCATGCTTTTGACTCTCTTTTTTAGGAATCGAGAGGATTTTTACTTGCTTTTGTATTCTTTGATTTTCTTACTATTTTCTAAAGTTGCATTGTGTCATGGGACTCAACTTGGACCCATTTTCGTGTTGGCTTTGTTGAAGAGCAATATTTTTTTTGAAAACTGAGGTTTCCTGAAATCTGGTTTTATTTTCCCAGGAAAAGCACAAAGCTCCATATTTTGATTTTCTCTTCTTGTATATCTTTTGCTTCTTCATGGATATTCATAAAAAGTTCCCTGTGTAATAAAGAAAAATGTGCTCAGACCTCTCACAGAAGTTCACTAATCAGAGTTCATATCCCTTTCACACAAATATTCCAACCTGCCAGCTTTTCAACATAGTTAAAGCGGTCCAGCACACATTTGTGGACATTCATCTTATATTTTGAGTAGGACGCCTTAGCTGTCATCCTTAAGTCCCACATATCTTAAAGGTTATGTTTTTACCTCTGGATGCCTTCAATAAGCGTGATAGACACAAAGCAGTGGCCGTTGAAAGTGGGCTTTCCTCTGGTAGACTGCTGCTTATTTTGGCTTTGTCTCGCTTGTGATCCTATTTTATCGAGTGCATGATTTCCTATCAGCTTCAGACACCAGAGTCACCAGCTGAGAAAAAAGTAGGGAGGGCAGCCTCTGACAGTGGTAAATTTGATTGTGCTTTTAAAAACCCCAACCAACACACACCATATGCTGCCATCCAAAGGCCGACTTCTTTCATGGTCTCAGCTTTATGGCCTTAGATTTCAACATGACATGAACGATGTGGAAGGGAGGTACATCTGGATGATAAGATGGGGATCATTTGCACTGGGACATTATTTGCAATTGTGAGAAATAATTCCTGGCACATCATAACAGAAAATCTCAACCCTTGAACTGAATTATCTTTGTTTGTGTCTCATAAACAAGGATGAAAATACATTTTTTTTAAACTGCTGTGTTTGCAAAGTCCTTTCCTTCCAAGCCACCCTCGTTAATAATCATAAAGGAGCACATTTCCGAGCTCGGAATCACATTAATCTCCCTGCACGAGACCTGATCATGCACTTTGGGGAGAATGGATGGGAGGTAGTTGCCATTGCGTATGCTATGCGTTTTGTCCTTGTTTTCTGGTGGATAGCTTGGAAATGCCACGTGGGGGAGACGGAAGAAAGTAAGATAAAAAATGAGTGTTTTGAGAAAATTGGATCTTTTCTGGTTAATCACTGAAGCAATGATGGAATGAAAAGATGAGTGGGTGTTTTTTTTTTTTTTTCCTTCCTACACTCAGGGAAGGTGAGAAGGGAAGAATGTTTCCACTCATACTCATGAGCCTTACCACCATATCTGGAAAAGTTGATGAGGAGTCTTAACAGGACTTCTCTTTTGAAAGTCTGTGCTTATAAATGTTGCTGAGTTGGATTTTCCAGGAGAGTGAGGTTATCCAAGGGTTGAGGAAGAGGGGAATGGCTATATACAAGAAAGAAAGTGAGATTTCCTCAAGAAGGTGATAGGGATGGCAGTGAAGAAAGAGAATGGTAGAATGAGGCAAAGGGGAGATCAGATAAATAAGTGAGATTGACTTGTGTCTCCCTTCAAGGCTGCTTTCTAGAAGAGGATAAGCCGGATGTGAGGCCGATCTGGCTGCGACATCTGTCACCCCATTGATCGCCAGGGTTGATTCGGCTGATCTGGCTGGCTAGGCGGGTGTCCCCTTCCTCCCTCACCGTTCCATGTGCATCCCTCCCAAAGTTGCACGCTCGGTCAAAGAGGACGACCATCCCTGATAGAGGAGGACCATTCTTCGGTCAAGGGTATACGAGTAGCTGCGCTCCCCTGCTAGAACCTCCAAACAAGCTCTCTAGAAGAGGATAAGCCTTGGATGGTACCCAGTGACTAAGTGAAACTGATGAATGTTGAACAATAAGTTTGGAACCTTGATAGACGGGAGGGTTTCCAGTGCTCACATATAAAGTCAAGGGTGGGCGGGGGGAGTCTGCTAAGAAGAATGTCTTTTGCTGTTGGGCACTGTTGTGATGTACCCAATGGTGGCATGGGTGGCCTAGCCAAAGCACCAATGGCAACAGTGGAAACCTCCATGATGGATCAAAATCAGGCCCCAAATTTGGCCTCTCGGAACCCTGCTACCCTTCCACTATGACTGAGTTCAGTCATCGATTGAGTTTAACCTCCACATTTATCAGAGGCAGAAAATGAATCCTAGAAAGATTAATCCCCATTCACACAGTGAAAGACGGGAATGCAAAGCCATCGAAGCAGCCTCGAAATAACACCAAGGGGTGGAGGGGTGACACAGGAGGGTCAGATAATGTCCTGACACCTCGTAGATTTCCATGAGGATCAAATGAGATCAGTGTATGGAATCACTTAGCACATAATCAAACTTTATTACCTCTGTCGCTTACCTCGAGTAAGCTCATCCAATGTGTGTTTATTAAGCATTTACAACCGTGGTATAATGTGTTCTGAGTGACCCTAACATCTGACAACAGAACTCCTATTTCAGGAAACTTAGGGTGAAATGCACTCGAGTTGAAGTCTATAGTCAGACAAGAAAGCAAGTTTACAGGAGAAAGAAAGAACACGGGAGGGTTTCGTAGAGAACTCACCGGTGGTTTAGAGGAGAGGGGGTTGGAGTCAAGCCCTAAAGAATTGCTAAGGTGTGTCCAGAATCTAGAATCTTAGAACTAGAAGGAAGTGTGGCAACTCTAGTTTCTTCTACTCAACTAGATGAAATTCCTGAGCGGCCTTGCCCCGAGGGACTATGTGCTTGAGCTCCTGTGGAAGTCTTTCTTGCCGTGTAGAATTCTTGGCTCCGAGGATCTTATAAAGCTGTGATTCCCTCCATCTCCTCAGAAGACGGAGCTCAGGGACGTTCAGTGACCTGCTGGGTGGGCCACCATGGTTAAGTCTCACAAGTAGGTGTGGGCAGCCAGGAGCCAAAGCCTCAGAATTAGACAGGTCTTGGTTTGAATCTTGGCTTCACCACTTCACAGCCGCACAGAGCCTCAGTTTCCTGGTGTGTCAAGTAGGGATCCTCACCAGGCATCCCACACAGAGTTAGCATGAGGTTTAAACTAGAGTCCCCAGACAGTGCTGTGAAAGTGTCCGGTGTGTTTAGGACGTGATAAGTGATGTGTGTTCAATGTCAAGGAGAGAGAGGAAAGACACACAGGTGGGGGCCGAGGGTCTACATGCCTTTGAGGAGGGAAGCATTTGTAAGAAATAGAAGAGTCAGGGTCTCATGCTGGCTCTGGGCATCAGGCCTTGCCTATTGCCCGCAGAGATGAATTTGCACTTCTCCACATGTTTGGCTCAGAGTCTCTCGACCTCAGCACTCTTGATATTTGGGGCTGGAGACATTCCTTTACGGGAGGTGGATGGAGGGATGGGGGCTCTCCCATACCTTGTAGGACATTTAACAGCATCACTGGCCTCTACCGATTAGACACCAGCGATGCCTCCCTCCCAATTCTCAACAATCAGAGACATCTCCAGACATCACCTGGATGTCCTTCAGGGGAGCAAACCCCACCTCTGTCCAGCCACTGCCTGTGTTCTGGCCTCTGCAGCCCCACAGGGGGGCCTCCCCTGTGAGGCTCTTGGTACAGACCCTGGGGGCAGCACACAGCTGAGAAGTCCTCACACGACTTCTTCACCAGGAATATGTAGTAACTCGGCCCGAGACTGTCTTTCCCCCCTGAATTCCCATGAGTGCACCGTGTCTCTTTCTCAGCTCTGGGCTCTGGGAATGTGTCTGTTCTCACTCGCCAAAGCCACAGCTCAGAGCAACCATCAGAAAATGATTAACACTGTCTGTCTTTGCTGAAGCCGTTGAACACTCGTAAGGTACCCATGTCCCATGTACAGTTTGAACTTACTCCGTGACCCCAGTTCAAGACAGCATGGTTTATATTTTTTACTGTAAGAATTTCAAGGGGAATATTTTTCTTCGTTTTGTTTCCTTTTCCAGCTGTTAGAAAAACTAACATTCTTTGTCCTCGTGTCCTGCCGCTCTTCTCTTTCTGTCATTTACAATAATCACGGGAATTTTGGTGAGTGGTTGGGGGGTGTCTCAAAGAGGTCACCTAGTTTAAGCTGTGTCTGTGTGGGTATTGAGTACGGTCTGGCCCCTGGGGGAGTGGGGTGTGCCCTTCAGGGTCCAGCTTGGCTGATGTTCCTCTTGGTGGATATACCCTTGGGGAGGAGGATTCCAGCATCGAAGTGTCTCACTCCATTGTCTTGTTCAGTCCTCATAAAGGCATTACTCAGAATGGGAGTGATAGTAATTGCACTGTAGAGGAAGTGAATGAGACTCAGATAGAGACCCCCTGATTGTGTATCTCACAGTCTGTGATCCCAGCTGGGATTCAGACTCAGGCAGGCTCTCTGCTGCCACAGCCTGTATCCTTTGCAGCAGTCAGCACGACCTCCACAGCGCTGGGGATGGTGTGTTCGGCATTTATCCAGCCTGCTTATATCATTCCTTTCCTTGAATATTAATACCATGGACAGCCTTAGATCCATGAATAGATTCCTCTGTAGATGCTGGCCAGAGAGCCCAGCAGGGAGTTTGGCTAAATCACAGGAGGCCCGCCAGTGACCAAACAGACAGGTCAAGCCTTATCTCATCTTGACTGATTGTATATGCTTCAGCTCCGAGATTTACTGATAATAAATTGGAATTAGCACTGATAAATGAGCAGCCAGGGAAAGTGCAGGGGCGAATAGCAAATCAGGGGTGATTTGAGGATCCTTGGGATTCACATCCAAGTCTGTATGACTCCGGACCAGTTATCTCTTGGTCTTCTAATCTTTGAAACGAGAATGATGATCCCAATTCACAGGCTGGGAGAGTATCTAGGGCAAATGAAATGGCTCATAAAAGGTTCCTGCCTGTCTCCTTCTGCTGTACCTTGTTCTTGTAATCAGCCCTCAGTATAGGTTTCCCCACCTACTTGTCCACACCTATGTCTGGACTTTGGCCCTGAAGGGCAGAGATGATGCATCCCTTCTTCCCTGCATTAGCACTATCTGAGGTCCTGCCAGTTCATGGGGAGGCTTCCATGAAGCAGGGCTCTATCCCCATGACTCACGGGACCTCCCATACTTTGTCCATTTCTAAGTCCGGGGGACCCCTGCTCACCCCAGGTCAGCCACTCAGCCACTGCTCCTCTAAGCTCTCTCCTTCCCTTTGCTTCTTCTCTGGAACAATCTTTCTCACCTGTTCTCCTTGGTGGGCTCCAACAGCCACCATGTTGGTTTTTTCCTTCTTGGGACTTGGGGTAGGCAAAAGAAATGCTGACCATTGCTTGTTTCTTTTTTCTCTTATTTATGTATATTTGAGTTAACACACTTACCTTGTGTGTGTGTGTGTGTGTGTGTGTTTTATGATGGAAACTGCAGAGAATGGAGAAGAAATTATGTCTTGTAATGCAAACATGTTATAGGTGTAGTATGACCAAGACATGCTTGTAACTTACTTTTATTTGATACAGAAAACTCTTGCTCAGGGCATCTTCTTTCTCCAGGCACTGTCCTAAGCACCTTATACATTTTAATTCATGTAATTCTCATAAGAAAGGGAAAGAGGTAGGTTCTTTTGTGATCTCCATTATGTAGATGAGGAAACGGGCATGAGAAGTCAAGTAACTTGTGTGAAGTCACACAGCTAGGAAGTGACACCTAAGTTCATCATCTTAATCATGGTGGGTATTCGATTGTTGTGAAGATAGCTCTGTGAAAAGTCTTATATCAGTATAAAATCTATCCATTTATTACCATATGTAAAATGTGATCTCACTGCTTATTAAAAAGGATAAAATTTCATGACACTGAGACCTGACTGGAGTGTTCTGTTTCTTAACAAAGTGTATTTTTGATGTGTTTGAGCCAGCTTTGGGAACTCCTACCGGAGAGCAATAAGAATTTGCAAAGCTACCCTTGTAGGTGTCTTTAGTCTATGTGTCTGAGGAAGGAAACTAAGGTGGTTCCTACTGATGGGCTCATTTAGTTGTTTCCCTTTTCACCGGGCTTGGAAAAGAAGCTGAGGCTGGTTGTCCAACCCCCCCCCCCACCTCCCCAGAACATCCACATTAAGAAACAGTCCCCACTCACCTCCTTCATCCCTCTTCTCTTTCTCCTCCACCTCCCTGCACAGCCCTGGCAAAGCAGACCCATGAGTTTTGTCTGTGGACCTCACTGGTTGGTCATTTAACAAAATCTCAAAATAACTCCCAAATAAATTCTATAATCATTCAACAGTTATATATTTAAAAATGAAATTATAATTTTTTTTTTAACTTTAAGAGATATATGCTTATTTTAAGTGGATGGGAAAAAAATCAGTGAGCCCAAAGAAGAAAATAAAAATTAACTATCCTCTAACCAATCAGAAATAGTCTCTGTTAACCTCTGGGAGTCTTTCTCCTCAGATCTCTCTCTCCCTCTCCCTCACTCCCTCCTTCCCTTCTTCCCTCTCCTTGTCTGCATACATGTGTGTCTTGTATTTATACAATTTAATTGGTATCTAATCAATAACATTTTCCTATTTCATTGGAGAGTCTCTTAAAGCACCCTCTAAGACAACTACCTGAATGGATAAGTCACAGTTTTTAAACTATTGCTCTACTTGTTCAATGTCTAGCTCATTTCCAATGTTTATGTCAAAATAATAAACATTTTTCTATATATGTCTCTGTCTGAGTTTTCCCCCCTGTCTTTGTCTGTGTGAATATTTTTGTTACAAAGTACAGAGAGAGATGTAAGTTTAATTTTCTTAGGCTAGATTTTGGAAAAATCACTAGGGAAAGCAAGGGAATGTGTCTTTGGTGATTTTTTTTGAAGGGTTATATGCGTATTATAAAATTATTTTCCAGATAATTTGTACCAATTTGCACTCCCATGAGAAGAGAATGAGAGCATCTGTTCCAATGCTCCTTTGCCAAAAATGTTTGACTTTTAAAAGCTTAGTTTAAAAAAAATAAATAAAAGCTTAGTTATTTGATAAGGATAAAAGAAAATCTCATTTCAGTTTTCATTTTCTGAATATTCCTGGCAAGCCTAGACATTTTTTTCATATCTTTAGTCACTTTTTATTTTTATTTTTTTAAAGGTGTTATTTAAAGTTTTGTTGTTGTTGTTATTGGACACTTGTGTGTCTTATGTGAAAGGTCCACATTTTTTATTACATTTTTCCATTGGGATTTTTTTTTCAGCTGGGATTTTTGAGGCTTTTCTTATAAATATTACTGAATAGATTTCATTTATTTGTTTTTAAATTTCATTTATTAATTTTTAACACATGTTTTCTGATAGGAAGGTCTGCCAATGGTCTCTCATAGTGAATTCAAAAATACTTCTGTCTAGGCACATCTTGGTGAAATTTAGGACAAGATCATTTCTTTGTTGTCATTTTGAAAATCTTATTATTTAAGTTGGATTTTATAACTTCTGTGCTGATACTCCCACCTGTCTCAGGAAATTAACATATCTCATAGTGTCTTTTTGTCTTTGTAGGTAGTTTTCTTGAAGATTTCCTTAACCTTTCTATAGACTTTTCTAAGGTTTTCCTTTTCCCCCTGTCTTATGGATATTATAAGTCTTCAAGTTTCTTGAAAAGATTAATAAAAATTTGCCTTTAAAGTGGTAGGACATCTGGGTGACTCAGTTAAGTGTCCGACTTTGACTCAGGTCACTCGTGGTTCGTGGATTTGAGCCCAGCGTCCGTCTCTGTGCTGACAGCTCAGAGCCTAGAGCCTGCTTTGGATTCTGTCTCACCTTCTCTCTCTGCCCCTCCTCTGCTCACGCACTATCTCCCTCTGTCTCTCAAAAATAAATAAATGCTAAAACAACATTAAAAATTTTTTTTAAATAAGATGATCTCTCATACCCTGTATTATCTTTATTTCCTTCAGGGTCATTTCTTTTTCTTTTTGTCATGTCTTCTCTAGTTTTTATGTTGGACACTTTCTTCTGCTGTGTAACGATTGATATTTAATATGGAACTAAGGTTCTGTGTATCAGGATGGGGGTATGGAAAGGTGCTCTTTGCATTTGAGGATTCAGAAGACAGTGAGTGGCCGTCCGTTTGGGAAGTACAGTGTGCGATTCAGCGAACAAAGATAAGGTGAGGTGGATGACATCTGTGTGCTAAATTTAATAAACTTCTCTTCCTACCATCCACTCTTCCATTTTCACCCCAGTTCTCGGTGGTGCCCATGTTTACAAGTCCTCAGACTCTACGGGGCTCTGTTTGGCTAACAGACTCTCTCCTCCACAGATGCTCATTCACACATCTGGGCTGTGGCTTCTCTTACTCTGCTTCACAAATGTCCCAGGAGCCTGGCCTCTGCATCGTTCAGCCTCACCACTGGTGTCCACTACGCATGCAGCAGACAGTTCATGTGGCTTTGGACTCGCTTCACACTGACAGTGACTTGCCTCCGGCCTATGCAATGTGAATTTCACATTTTGCCTTCACATTTGCCTGGGAGTTTTTCATTCCTGGCAGATGTCAAAAGGCGCCCCTCATGAAGCAAGTGTGAGAAGCCTATGAGTTTACAGGAGTGAATGTCTCCATAGACAGTGTCCGCCCGTGGGGTGATGGGAGGGAATGGATCGGTACTTCTCTAATCGGTCCTTGGGTGGACAGCTCCTTCTTACCGTCGGCAGAAGATCTGGGTGGGACTGAGTTTCAGCGGCCCTTAGTGGTGGCTTGTCCTCTTTTTCTCTGTCTCTTTGGTCCCTCCTTCACTACTGCTCCCTGGCCTTCCATCTACATCAAGCTCTTGTTTCAGCTTGATTTTCAGGAGAGCCCAAGATTCCTCAACAATTACCCTTATATCTTCTTTCTTTATTTTTCTGTTTTTTTGAGAACCCCTCTCCCATTCTTTTCAGAATCGTGGGATTATATTTAGAGACGATGTTCACTATCATTCTTATGTGAACTCAGTAAGGAGTTTTGATTATGTTATTAAATCTATTGACCTTTCCTTCTGCATTTTAAAGTTACTCTCGAGTTTAGAGTAGGCATTGCTATGCACCTTTGAGGGTAGAATTTATGCCAGTTTGTATAGAGAAAACAAAGTTTTATCGTTTACTGTGCCTGATTCAGAAAGTTTGTTGAATAAATGAACATAGTCACAATTCCCTTTAACCAAAGGCTACCAGAGAATCCACCTGCTGTTGAAAAAGACAGGATTTAAAAAGTAGCTATAAGGACGGAGAATGCATATCCATGGAAATTGTAGGTTTTCTCCAGAAGAGGGTGCTTGGAAGGACTCATTATAGGCTTGTGGTAAGTGATTGTGAGGAGGGCTCTAGGAAGCAGGGATTTGCTCTAGATTGGATGCTCTCAGGATGTAAAGGTAATTCTACAGTTAGATATCATAATAATTTCTATCTAGAAGACAAGTGAAATCAAGCAAAGCTCAAGCTGTAATTGATGAAGAAGTAGTTATATCTTATAATTGCCAGGGAAGGATGATGTTGGTCTTTTTAAAAAAATTTTTAATGTTTATTTATTTTTGAGAGAAAGAGACAGCACATGAGCAGGAGAGGGGCAGAGAGAGAGAGGGAGACCCAGAATTGGAAGCAGGCTCCAGGCGCTGAGCTGTCAGCACAGAGCCCGACGTGGAGCTTAAACTCATGAACCACGAGACCATGACCTGAGCCGAAGTTGGACACTCAGCCGACTGAGCCACCCAGGTGCCCCCTTGTTGGTCTTTTTAATGACTGAATGAATATTATCATTTTTTTTTAGAACAATGTACCTTTTTTTTTTTTTTTGGTATTTGCTTAGCCCTGATTATTGAGTAGACTTGTCTTAGTCTTGCTCCATCCTGGTACTTTCCCCAGTGTTGGGGTTCTGCAACATTATCTGTGCTTACCTGGGATATATGGCAACCTGCCTGGAAGTACCAGGAGTTTCTAACGGGCACCAACGCATGCCTGATGGTGCCAGCCTTGTCCCCAGCCGTCAGGAGCTGCCTTTCTATCTCTCAGCCTTCATGAACTATGATGTTCTATAATTTCCAGGCAAGTTTGCTGGGGCCATTGTGTGCTGTTGACGCTAACAGGTTTCGAACTCCAGTTTTACCACTTGCTAATATGTTTTCTTAAGTATATTGTGCTCTCTTAGTCTGTTCTTTCATATGTACATGGTGATGAGGATTCTCAGAGAAATTTTGTGCAAAGAAGTAATTGCTGTAATAGAATAAGTTCCTGGAAGACCAGTTGTTCCTGAATAGGCACATCCACAATGAAGTTCCCTTTCCTTCCTTTCCTTTTCCAGTTTTGTTAAGAACATTCTTTTGAGATCTTTAAAGGAACTCCCTGCACCCGAATGGCTATGAACACATCCCCCTCAAAAACAAACCAAAACAAACAAAACAAAACGAAACACTCAAATTTGCCCTCCTGCCCACCTCCTCTACTGCTTTCCCCCCTCTTCCTCTCAGCCTTGCTCATGGGGCTACTTTTCACTCTGACACATAGTGTTTTTTCTCCTAACCCAGATTTGTATCACATACTAAATGTTTTGGATCCCCCCCCTTTTCCTTAGAAAGCTGGTAATAATTAATCCTGCTGTACTTGCAACAATGGAAACATTGGTAGACATTTCTAAACCCCAAACACAATCTGAAGTCTTCTCTCAAAATGATGTACTCGTGACCATAATGTGTTATATTTAACTTGAAGCATGAACTTCTTGGGTGTCATTTTAGGTAATTAAAGAAATACAGAAGAGCTTAGAAAAAATGGGCGAGATCCTACAATTGTGTGATGGAATTTATGAACAGAGTTCACACATACACCCAAATTTGTTTTGATGATTTTTGGCTGTCCCAGCGGCAGACCCTGGGCAACGATTTGCATGTAAGGCCGTTTGTGTGGAAGAGAAAAGAAAGAAATACCAACAGGGAAGCGGCCAGTTGTAGGAACGTGAAGACCGCTAATAAAGCACATGTTATTCAAGCCAGTAACTCCTCTGACCACTGACTCTTAGTCTTACTGGGAGCCAGTGGAGAACCACCACTCTGCAGGCAGCCCTGAGACCCAGGCAGCTGGGACATTCATTTGCTAGCTCCCTCCAGTCACTGGTTGAGGGATGTTCCCGAGGGAACTCACTTCCCAGTACTTACAGGTGGACAGATCTTATTTTTAAAGGCAAATAGCCTTTTAAGGCACATTTTCAAAGGGAGGAAGCTTAATGAGGTTAGTAGGCAAGACATAGGATCTGAAATCGGAGGGGCTTGTTCGCAGATTTCTCACGGAGGCAGTGCTGCTTGGCTTCTTTGGGGTCTGATTCGCTTATACCTTCCAAGGCGATAGCCAGGGTCAAGTGCAGGTGCCTCCCACATGCAGCATGGAGTAAGGTACTTGGTAGGCATTCAAGGAACTGTACTTTCTTTCTCTTTTTCTTCTCAGTCAGTAAGAGAAGTTTATTCAACCCCACGTGCTTTCAGGAATGGGTCAAGACAAACCTCAAAGAGGAAAAGCAGTTTGAAACAATGGTTTTCACCCTCATTGGTTGTGATTGTTCAGTATCACTGCTCTCCCAGATGATACAGAGAAGACATCTGAGTCACGGGGAGGGTGATGTGCGCTGACCGTTGTGTTTTGGGGTCACTGTTTCCAATTGCCATGGGAAGAATCCAATAATTGCGTAGGGCTTTCCGTGCTCTTTCATGGTTTCTGATTATTGAAATAACAGATACTTTTTCCGCCATTGAGATCTGTTCTGGTCAGATGGCCTCAGTCATTTCAAACACATCAAACCTAGAAACACTTTGACAAAGACCTTGGTCTTTGCACGTGCTTATTGATGGACACTCACCTTCTTTTTCTTTCCCTGTGATTCAGTTGAGAGGTCATCAACTGAATCATAGCCATAGACACTTTCTTTTTTTTTATTTCTTAATTTGTTTTTTGAGAGAGAGCATATGAGTGGGTAAAAGGAATGGGAGGAGAGAGAGAGAGAATGAACCTTAAGCTTAAGCTCCATGCCCAACATGGTGTCTGGCTTGGAGCTCAATCCCACAACCCCAGGATCATGATCTGAGCCGAAACCAAGAGTTAGACACTCAACTGACTGAGCCACCCAGGCACTCCAGCCACAGACATTTTCTGTGACCACTGCCCCCACCACCACCAGTGTCTCTGTGATTGTCATGACAGTGATTATGACTACTCTTGCTCCCATGGGTGACACTGGTGCCGCTGCCTCGGAGCCACTTCTTGTTGCTGTTGTCCTTCTGTGTTTTCGCCCCATTTTACAGATGAAGATTTGAAGACCGAGAGAAGGTAACTAACTTGCTCACCAGCAAGAGTGGATCAGGGCCAGAATCATCAGCATGTGATTTTAGATCTGTCCACCACCTGTGCTCTGCTCTTAGTCTTTGAGTACACCCTCTCGTGTTTCCCGCTCTTCGCAAAAGGTCAGGCTGCATGAGTGCAAGACACAGGACTACTGGGTGGGCCAAGATGGATGCCAGTGGTGTGATTCTATGCAATTTGACACCTGTTTAATAAAGGAACAGGAGGGGTGCCTGGGTGGCTCAGTCGGTTGAGCATCCTGCTTCGGCTCAGGTCATGATCTTGTGATTCATGGGTTCGAGCCCCGCATTGGGCTCTGTGCTGACAGCTCAGGGCCCGGAGCCTACTTCGAAATCTGTTTCTCCTTCTCTCTCTGATCCTCCCCTGCTTGCACTGTCTCTGTCTCTCTAAATTAAATAAAATACATAAAAAAAAAAATAAAGAAACGGGAGGGGCGTGTGGGTGGCTCAGTTGGTTGAGTGTCAGACTCTTAATTTTGGCTCAGGTCATGATCCCAGGGTCGTGGAATCGAGTCCCACATCAGGCTCTGCACTGAGCGTAGAGCTTGCTTAACAGTCTGTCTGTTTGTCTGTCTCTCCCTCAAAAAAATGAAGGAACGTGGGGATGGGAAAACCACACAACTTAAAAGTATGGTGAACGTACCACGCTCTGCATTCTCTTGAACAAATCTCTTAGCCTCTCTGAACCTCAGCTTTCCAGATCTTTCGTGCTGAACAAACACCACCCCCCCACTCCCACAGTAGCTCTGAGGACCAAAAGGATGATCTCTTTGTGAAAGCCTTTTGTAAATTATAAACATATTCAACCATAAGCAATTACTCTAATAAATTTTGAGGCTGTGTGATGATTAGACAAAAAAATGTTCAGCAAAGCTCATAAATAAAGGCAATTAAGCAGTAGTTTAAAACAAATTGCTTTATTTTTCTGCTTTGCTTATTGTACAAAGGGCAATCGTCACATGAAAAATATGTAGGGAAACTGTCATTTGATGTTGCTGGTGGTCCTGTGCGTGTGAGGATGGCTAAATGGGGCAGAAAAAGTGCCCATCTTCCTTTTTAATTCCTGGCTTCTCCCGTCCTTCTCACCCACAGCAATGCCTGAGGGATGAGATTGTCTCGTTCAGTCCAACCATGTGTGCTGGCTTCTTCCTGCCCTGTGGTGGGGAGGAGGGCTCAGGGGCAGGGTTTCTGGTTCTTTCCTGTCCCAGGCCTCCAGTGTTGATGAATTTTAGAGCTTAAGAAAGATAAGGGAGGGGTAAGAGTCAGAGCTCCTAGTGTTTCTGACCCTTCTCATAAATTAATCCTTATTTGTTGAATGAGTGAATGAGTGAATGAATAAATGAATAGCTTTTAGGTTTTTTCTTTCAGAAAGGATTTAATTTCTCATCCTTCTATTATTAAACATCCTACTTTATCTGCTTAAGTACATATGTGCCATCTGAAGAATATATAATGTAATTATTTATTTCAAGTTCAAATTCTGACTTCCAGTCTATACGAACTCTAGGAAAAGAATGGCTTGTGTATGGTCTTCAGCCCAGTGAGACACTTTGATGGGCATGAGTTTTATGACATGGATTCTCAGGGCTCCTCACTTGAGCACTCTTTTCCCATGGTCAGGAGATGAGCCTTTTTTTTTTCTGGAAAGTTCCAACTTCTCTCTCCCCTTTCCTTCCATCACTACTTAGATTATTTAGCGCCCCCCCCCCCCTTTTTTTTGCCTTTTCCCAGAGTCCCACTTCTATGTGGCTTGTTCATCATGATGTTCCTGTTTGGATAGAGCTTGGTTGGGGTAGAAAATGAGGCCTATGGACCTTTCTCATCATACACAGGATCCAATCAAATTGCTTAGACTGACCTCCATTGAACATGGAGTTGAACTATTCCTTTTTGGGCTAAAGAATCATTTATTTGCTTATCTTACTTATTTGCATTGTCTTCTCCTCCACTACCCCTGGAGCCTAGATGTCATCTAGTGAAAGATACATATTGAAACTTGAAGACATTTAGTGGTGAGTAGAGAGTAAGGATTAGAAAATTATTTGCTTGATAAAGAAATAACAGTGTAGATAAAATCAGGACATTTAGCCATTTCCATAAAGAGAAGGAGGCTTTCTGTCCTGTGTATCCACCCCCTGGGAAGGTCTTTCTTCATCAGCCTGTTATTTCAATAATATTTGAGTGGGTTCCTATTTTGTTGAGTTCAGGTTGTGGCTGAACAAAATGAAGACGCGATGTAAAGTTTCTTAGCATGATCGAACACACCATTCTTTGTAGAACAGGTGTAATTGCTGGTAGGCATAGTTGGTGTATGGCCATAGAGCATATTTAGAGATTTCAAGTCAGTTTCCTGATTTTTCCCAAAGAAAGTAAATCATCACTGGGTGGAATTTGGCCACCATCAAAGTGCATTTTATGGAGTTTAGAGGCTGAAACTGTGCATCCCAGAGTGAACTGACAGTGACCAGATTAACAATGACAATGACAACTGACAATTGACAATGATCTGGTTGACCAAAATGTCTATTATACCTCGCTCCAGATCCCTCTCAAATGCTTCTCCTTTGCTGTAGGGACATAGGCTCAGATTTTTTGCCATTAAGTTTTGTTGCATGTGTGTTCAACCAAGCAGATAAAAAACAACAAAACTAGAATTATATGTTATATTGTTGGACCTCTACCTATTTTAACCAGAGATGTAACATGTCTCAGTATAATTAGGAAAAATCAGATAATATTAAGGAAAGCATTTTTTTTTACCTCCATCTATTTGGGTAAACCATTTATGGCTTAATCTCAAAATATATCACCTCTCAGCTAGGATACGAGTATGTCCTTAGGTCTTCGGGTTAAAAGAGTTAAATCTTTTTATAGAGAGCTAAGAAGACACATGAGCACCCTTAGAATAATAATGAATGAATGAAACATTTAATAAAATGTTTCTTGAAAGCATTAAAATTGCTACCTTCTTCCCACATTTTGAGAATTAGGCAATTCCAGCCTTGAAAAGAAGTATATGAACTTGATATCGGATAGTGTGTAAGATATATAAGAATATGAGACCCACAGAACCACGTTTTGAGGGTTTGTCTGATTTTTCATCAAAGTGAGTTCTACAGATAACAGACTCAGTTTTGTTACTCCAGACAGTCTGCAGCATGATTTTTGGGCTAACAGGCAAAACTGATTGTACTCTTCTGCCACGTTTTTCTCCGTTCCTTTTTACATATGTCCATCACATATTCAGATCATCTCCTCTATTGCTCCCCCTTTGTTTTCTTAGCTTCTGCTTCTGGCAAACAAAAAAGCCCAGTGCCTCCAGTTCTGCACAGCTGCTCTGTGATGCTTTCAGTTTCTTTCTCAAAGTTTTAGTCTCCTGGCTTCCTCACCCTAATTATAACCTTGCCCCTCTGATGAGCTGTAAATCACAGATGGATCAGTTAAAGGAACAAGAAATGTGACACAAAGCACTTCTCTTTCCTGGCTACCAATTTGTCTTGTGCTTGATTAGAGGCACCACGATGGGAAATGCTCTCAGGTGTTGCTAAGGTTTGGGGACAGGCCACAGGATGCTAAAAGGTCTGCTCTCAAGAGCTAGACTGGAGAAATAAGTGCAATTTTATGACTCGGCTCTGCTGAGAATTTAAAGTGGGAGGCCTTTCTGAAAGTCCCACACATTTCAACAGGTGAGCTGAATCAAGAGATGCTTGGGGTCTTGGCAATCTTTTAGCCAAAGCATGGCTTTCTTTGATGGTGATTTTCCAGGTTCTGGTTAAATACGAACACTGATGAAAGCACACTGTCTCTTCAAACACCCTGAATGAGTATAATGTTGGCTGCACCTTGCTAATATTAACTATAGTGATAATATCATCATTGCATCTATGGTGTGCCTTTTTGTTAGGCCTATCCCAAGCATTTTGCTTCAGTTAAGCTATTATACCCTGAACAAGGTACTAATGTTATTTACAGTTTACAGACAGGGAAACTGAAGCTCTCAAATGTCAAGTTATTTACCCATGGTCATATGACATTAGATTTCTGAGCCTAGCCTCTAGACTATTGCACACGCTGCACAAATTCCTACTCATGCTTCCAAGCCAAGCCAACCCTCCCCTCCTTATCACACTGTTGTATCACATCTGTGTCTCTGCTCTCAGGTTACCCAAGCAAGCACAGCTGCCTCTTTTCCTACTTGTATTCATTCTGGAAACATATCTAGAGAACAGCCCCTTTGCATACAGTGTCTAATTTAACCGACACGCTGATCCTATGAGATGGGTGTTAATGCTTTCATGTTATAGGAGAATAACTTCCAATACTTTCAATGATCTCAGCTCTGTTCAGAGATGACCAACAGCTCTCTTGACCCATGCTTTAGCTAATCTAAGGGAAGGAATATCCTTGGCACGTTAGAAAGCATCCGTTCTTATATCCTCATTTGTAAAGCATTTTATTTATTGTCTGGACAACATCGGCATTGGTTAATCATCTCAGGGTTGATTCATTTTTTTCATGCACTTTCTATATTATTCTTTTGGCACGTAGGGTACATGCATAAGGCTTTGCCAGGAGCTATGTGTGGAAGGCATAGGCAATAGTTGATTGATTCCTTTCTATGCTGTGGTTGGTTGAGATTCTGATGTGTCACATGGTTGTATCTGGGAGAGGGCAAGTTAGGGTTCTAGAAGCGTTTTAGGTTAGGGGAAGAAATGAAGCAGTGGAATCTGTTTACCTTGGACTCTTCCTCACCTCCCTAGAACTTCATTCTGGACTTTGCTGCTGAATCACCTCTATCCTTCCAGCTTGCCTCTCTAGCAATGAAGTGTCTGTCCCGATTTTAGGTCAACGTTCAGAGGCAGTCAGTCATTTTCTTACTGCTTTTCTTGGATTTCCCCAGCAGGCCAAGCGAGAGGAATTTCTCCTGAATGAATAATTCACAGTCCTCTCACAGATGATGGATTTACAGTTTTGTGGTGAAATGGAGCCCTCATCCCCACTACCATTTGTTTGGCGGCTGTCCTTTGGAAACAAGACATGTCTTTAAAATGATTGTAATCTTATATTTAGGCCAACTCTAAGTTTCAGGAATCACAACTTGCTTATATTGTAATTATAATACTGTGTTAACGAACTGTTAATATTTTCAATATTTTG
This sequence comes from Suricata suricatta, assembly GCF_006229205.1. NCBI lineage: Eukaryota > Metazoa > Chordata > Mammalia > Carnivora > Herpestidae > Suricata > Suricata suricatta. The sequence goes on from NC_043715.1 coordinate 9,518,789, forward strand.
ATAACCCTTTTCCTCTGTTTAAAAGAGACCATTCACACATGCAGAGGCTACTGGAGATTGCCTTTTCATAGGACATGGTGATAAAAAAAAATCCTGCAAATGGACTTTGATCTTAAAGCTTAAAAATTGAGTGTGGACAACATCTTAGATGATGTTTTCCCTTTGATGTGCCCTATTATTCTTGACTTATGTTTATTTTCCAGTGTTCTTGATGAGATCTGGAGAACATATGTTCACAGGTCTACCATGGTGCTTACACTTAGTGGATACTTTTATCATTGACTTTCAAAAAATAATAAAAGAAAGTTCGGTCTGGAAAAAGAAAGTTAGTGGCAAGGTGAATTTCTATCTTATTCCATGCATGAAACAGGGAATGTCTCCTAGCGAAACATTAGGAGTCGCTTTTCCACCACCCACGGCCCAATCCTTGTAGGTGGAGCATCTCATGAAGTTGGAAAGAGCTCACCTCACAGAAAGCTAAAATATCTTGTGCCAGTAGGATCAGTCACGTTCCTTCCTCTTTCTTGTCATTATAATAGCAATTATTCTAAGCCAGACTTTTTCAGCCTCTGCACTGTTGATGTTTTGGACCAGATAGTTCTTTGTCGTGGGGGGCTGTCCTGTGTATTGTAGGCCTCTACCCACGAGTTGTGACGACAAGAAACATCCCCAGACACTTCCAAATGTTCCCTGGGGTGCAAAACCATCTTTGGGTGAGAACCAATGGTCTCAGCTCTTGTATCCTCTACCATTTTGAATTAATAGAGGCCGCATTACCAGCTCCTGGGATTGCTGCTAAGCTGGACTGCCATGGTTAGAATTTGTTCTCAATTTTTTCTTCTGGGCAATGGTTGATTGGTAGATTGGAGAAGGCAAGGTGGCACAGTGGAAACAATACTGTCTTTTGAGCGGGCACCACCATCTTTTAATTGCAAAGTCTCTAGTGGTTTTGCTGACCTTTCAGAGACCAAGTTTCCTTTCTTTCTAACCTGGAGATAATAGTCACTGCATTGATATGCCTGGCTCATCATCCCCTGTGAATATGAAAGAAAAGAAATGCATATAAAAGACCTTAGCAAACTCTAAAGGCTTGCAGCAGTGAATGGGCTCAGCAACGTAGTGTTAGGTTGCTAAAGCAAAGGAGACGGCGACAATACATTCTTTAGGCCGAACACCATCTCCTCCATTCGGGCAAAGGGATGTAGAAACTATTCACATGCCCTAATTATATGCTATTTGCTGTAGCTCAGAAACAAACATGTACATGTAAGTGTATATAGCCTGATGAATATATAACTTGGATGGCTGTTTAAAAAATTGGGGAAAAATTGGTAAAGCCTGAATTTGACCATTCCTAGCAACACTGGGGAGGGTCCACACCAGAATGAGCTCTCAGAATTGGAAAGTGCACCTGCGATGTGACACAGGAGTCCTGGTAAGTGCCTTGTGCACCCCTATTAGATCAAGAAAAGTGCTGAGATTACTGCCAAAAGCCAGGAGAAAAGGATAGTCTGAAGGAGCTATTTGAAGACAGAGATTCTTTAGGGGTATATTTAGAATCTCATCAGTTCAAATGCTAATGAGTACTTGTTTGCTTATTCTTTCAGCATAGAATTAGTAAGCATCTACTGTGTCCTAGTACTGTCCTAAGCACTGAGATTATAATGGGGAATGAAAAACATATGGTCCCTCTATTTTCCTGGGGCTTATATTCAAGTTAAGACCAGACAAGCAAACCAATCAACATAGAGGGTGATGAAGCTTATTGGGGGAATATGCGGGTTGCACAATAGATGGGAGGAACCTGAGATGATGTGTAGGCAAGATTCCTATGGAGGAAGAACATTTATTTGATCTGGGGCTGAAGGAGACGAGTGGACCAGCAAAGGAAGTGAGGGGGAAACACTGGAAATAGAGGGAAGGGTCAATGCCACGACTGGGAAGAGAAAGGAAGTTGGTCTGTGACTCAGGGGCAGTCAGTGGGGCTGGACCCAGAGGTGAGGAGGGCATGATGTCCACCTAGGTGCACCTTGGAGGCTACAGTGAGGAATTTCAATTTTTATCTAAGAGCTGTTTGCGGATCAAGAGCTTATTGGTTTTATGCTATATGGAGAGTAGATGGGAGAAAGACAGTTATTATTCTCTATTGCCTGGACAAAGCTTCCTTGGCTTTGGAAAATGGCAGTGGAGATGGAAAGATGTAGAAAGATTCTAGACCTATGTTGGAGATTAAAAGCTGTAAGATTTATGATGATTAAACTAGAGAGCAAGAGAAATGAAAGAGTCAAGAATGGCCATACGGGGGGCGCCTGGGTGGCTCAGTCGGTTAAGCGGCCGGCTTCGGCTCAGGTCAGATCTCACGTTCGTGGGTTCGAGCCCCGCGTCAGGCTCTGTGCTGACTCTAGCTCAGAGCCTGGAGCCTGCTTCCCGTTCTGTGTCTCCCTCTCTCTCTGCCCTTCTCCTCTCATGCTCTGTCTCTCTCTGTATCAAAAATAAATAAAGTATTTAAAAAAAAAGTTATTAAAAAAAAAAAAAAAAGAATGGCCATACGGGAAGGTTGGGAGATCAACAATTTAAAAACGTCATTGGGCATCTAAGGTCATAAAGAGTGGGACCTGTGAATTACTTATAGAACACATGGTCATGGATGACATGATCTAGGTTATTTTTCATCACAGTGATTGGCTTTTCTAAAACCATGAGAGAGTTCAGGTGTCAAGAGTGTGGTATCCCTTCTGGACTGACGGGTGTTGGTCTACACAGACAGGCTAAAACACAGGATCCCTAGAGCCTAGAGTGTCACTGATTGTTGAGCTCAAAGGTTTTCCAACTCTGGTCCTTACAGTCATGGGTATGAGAATAGCTTCATGGTCAAGCACAGATACATAGGGTGATATATGCCACATGTTAGGACTTGTACTTGCAAAAGGACTTCCCCTGCAGGGTAAGAAATTTGAAAACCACTTAGCCCAAACTACTGACCATGCATGTGAGGAACCCAAGGAACAAATATGACTACTTCCTCCCAAGCAGGCTCCAGAATTTTTGTTGTTGTCTCTTTTTCTTTTCTCCTCAAGAATAATAGAACCACATGGGTGATTTTAAAAGCACATTTATATACACTATCCCCCTTAATTTTTATCTCTATTTGTAAGCAAGACATTATTTCCATTTCCTAGGCAGGGAAACTGATGCTTGGAGAAGCCAGATGTCATGCAACTTGAATTTGGTGTGTGCAGGTGGGGCTTGATACCAAGACTTGTTGGTCCAGACTTCATCTCTGCTCCTACTCTCCTAAAATGAAGTGGAAATGGCCTGGCCTTTGCCATTCCTCAATTCCTTTAAAATTAATGGAGAACTTATTGAGAGGGAATGGTAACATTGAATATATGGATGGAAAAAAAGTCTGGGTTGACATCTGATCTCTTTCTTCTGGCGCTAGGAGTATATGAGTACGAACAAGGTACATAAACTCTGCAGGCATCGGCTGCCTCTTCCACCAAGTGGAGATGATATTTTGGAGGGTCAGTGGGAGGATCAAAGGAGAAAATACTATGAAAATCAGATGACTAATACAATAATAGCTACTCCTCAGATACCGGACCGGTGCTCTAAGAACCTGATTCCAAACTAGACACTATGGTAAAGGCAAATCTGAGTAAACTTTTTAAATCCTAGACTTTTCTTCCTGTGAGTGAGAGAGTGGAGCAGAGAGGCCGCACAGTCTGACTCTGTTAGTTCATTGTTATTAGTGCAATTACAGGAGAGTAATTATGACCTCCCCCATTTTCCCCTCACGTCCCATGGGGGCATAAAAGAAGGATCATCTTAAATGGGAGGGCTTTGGAAGATCTGATGGAGGAGGCTGGAACGGAGGGGCGAGGGGAGACATGGAAGTCACACACCTTCTATGTGCCGGGCACTGCGTGAAGCATTTTATCCTTGGGTTGTTTCTTGTTTGTGAAACACGGTAAGGCGTTGCATGGTGAGCTGCCCTTCTCCAGAACAGAGCTGTTGCCATCCAGAGCCCCCGCCTTCCCTCTAGAACAGATCTCTTCCTCTTGTCTGTTTTTTTTTTTTTTCAGAACTCTTGGATTCAGAGAATGTATTAAGTGCAGGATGTGTCTGTGCCTCATCTTCCCCTACACACCAGGACTCCCTTGAAGAAAAGGCTTCAATATTTTTCAGGTGTGCATGTATGTGAGAAGCACTTCTTTGGTATAACATACGATGCTGAAGTCAGATGGCCTGGGTTCAAATCTTGACTTTACTTTGTACCAGCTTTGTGTCTTGTTTAGTTACTTCATGTCCTCCCCTCCCCACCTCCTTCCCATCCATGCAAAGGAAAGATGACAGGATGTGCTTGAATTTTGGGCGAAGATTAAGTGAATTTGAATATGCAAAGCACTTAGCTCCGGATAAATATGTGTTGCTGTTATTATGATTATGCTTCTCATTTCACACAGCTTTGTCATTCATGTTTCTTGAAATGCCCTTCTTTCTTGTATCTATTTACCAAAGCCCTACTCATTCTTCCAAACCAACCTTGGACTTCACCTCCTGAGAGAGACCACTTGTTTCCATCCCCTTTCTTCTTTTTTTAGCTCCTCGAGCACCTACACCAGTTCCTCTTTGATGGCATCCCGTGCTGTTTTGTGAATGTGAGGGTGTTAAGCGTTTGAAAAGGCAGTTGGCACTGAGTAGGGAGGCTACAAATAGAAACTCGGAAGAGTAAATGAACGTAGAGGAGGAGCTCGGTTAATTTTGTTCAGTTGATTTCAGTGGATTGAAGTAAATGGGTTGGAGCTAATTGGTGGGCAGATACTCCAACTAACTCTCAAAGAGTTTAAGAAGTTGGCTCAGGAAAGGCATGTAATTTTTCACGTTCCTGTGCCTTTAAGAGAACGAACCAGCTAAACCCAAAGCAACAAGGATGCTAATTAACTCTGATTAGAGAATTTATTTTCAGTACTTTGTAGAGGGATAGATAATTGTAATGTTTGTAGTGAACAAATTACTTATTATCTCTTTGAGCCATTCCCATTTGGCCAAGAGCTCTTTGATCATGGGGACATATACACACAGGCGATCATGCATTAGTTCCTTTAATCCTTATGGGACAGAAAGATTTATCAGTGGAAAACAGATCTGAACCCTCCTGACCTCACCCCGACACAGAAATCCTTAATTCGGGTATAAGGACAGGCTGGAAAGAGCAAATGCTTTTAACTAACGTCAACACACTCTGGCACTCTTTGTAATTAATCAGGGCAGAAAATTTGCAGACAAGAGAATGACATCGGCTCCACAAGTCATATTCCTGTCTCATCAGCAATAGCACACACTTTTTCTTCACTCCACTTGGCGTTTCAAAAGGACCATCATTTGAAAATGACAACTGCTATTGTTGGAGGTCACTGGAAACTTGGTCAGCCTTTGAAGACGGAGTGTTTGTTGCTGTGGGCAAGGAATGGCAGTGCACTTGGGTTTCAATCAGTTATCCCCAGTAATTCCCCCCCTAGAAACCGCTAAATCCAGCAGTCTCGCTGTGACAAAGCCTGTCTCTATTGAATCTATGTATTATTTTATAGCAAGAGGGTATAAAAGCATGGAAAAAAATGATGGCTGAAGATGTAAATAAAAAGCACAAAGGTAGGAACTAGAGTGCAGAAGCAGATGGCAGACCCAAGCGCCGCGTCCAGAGGAGGTGACTTTGCATTCGGGACACGTGGGCGCCAGCCCCCACCATGGTGAGAAGGGGGCAGGCCCCGGTTACTTTCGTGTGTTCCCCATGAGTTGGTAAACACACTTAAGATGACATCTTGAGACGAGATGGGGTTAGCATTTTGAGGTGAATTGGGACAGTTGAGAATGGACCTCACATTTTTAATCGAGAGTTTATTTTAAAATAGCTTTCATTACTCAAACTGGAAGAGGCCCAGAAGTTGGCTTTGAAGAAATTACTTAACCACCCTGAGCCTCAGGGGCTTATAAAATAAGACAAAAATGCCTACTCTGTAGGTCTATTTGGGGATTAAATTAGATCATCCCCCCAAAAGAGTCAGAATATAGTAGGTACTTAATAAATGATAGCGGCTGTTACGGTTTTCATAGCCATTGAAGAGCTCGTATTTTAATGTCTGTGAGAATAGGAAGGAAGACATAGGTCAGAAATATTAAGGAAATGGGTATTGTGAAAGTAAATGTCTTGTAAAACATTTCTGTAGAAAGCAGTGACATTTAAAATATTGAATGACTGGTGTGACGTGCGCACCAATCAGAACAGAGGAGGGTCACACCCCTGAGGTTGGGCATGGGGGGCCATCTGCGCCTCGCTTTAACCCTCGGGTTGCTGGACCATGTAGAGAAGATGTCTGGGACCACTGGGGCGGCTGGGGGCTCTAGAGGGTGGGGAAGAGCCTTGGAGGAAATGGCTGTTTATCTAGCCACTCAGTTTCTATCACCTACAGAAGAACGTCAATACATACATAACCAATACAGACTTACCAGTGCCTACTGGCTCTTGGCCATGTCCACAGAGAAACCAGACATGAGAATGCTGCTACCCAGGTGCTCTGAGGATCATGTGACCTGTGTCATGTTGTGGCTCTGTTAGCACACATCCATGCAAAGGGTTGGGAGCGGGGTATGAGTTGGGAAGGGTAGCGGCTTGTTCCATTCATCCGGGACCAACTTCTGCTCATAATAAGACCAGCCTGGGACTCAGATCTGCCTCTCTTGTGTCTCACTTTCCTGTCAAGTAAAGGCAGACCTCTGCTGGCTCTAGTTCCCCCATCTGTGTGGAGCCCTTCCAATCCAGAAGCCCATATGGTCCAGTCTTGTGGCAGCACCACCTTCACGAACCATGCTTCACCCTGCACAGGCATTAATGACGTTGGTTGAAGGTCATCGAAGAAGACCCCTGCACACACACAGTGATGCTTACTAATCCCCTGCAGTCGATTTCCTTGTACGTGTTGGCATCTTCACTCCCCTACTTGGGGTCTGTGAATGTTGGGCATGTGTGTGTACATGCTTGGATGCATGCATTCTCTCCTGCCCCAAGTGTACTCAGCATTCTTTTTCTAACTCTTTCCTTTATTATTTGACTCAAATTAGCCTCTGATGAACAGGAAAGAAGAGAAGAGGCTACTGGACTGATAAAATATTTTCTTTGGGTGAAAAAGGAAGACTGAGCATCATATGAAAAAAGACACTTCATGGGGCACCTGGGTGGCTCAGTCAGTTAAGTGTACAACTCTTCATCTCAGCTCAGGTCTTGATTTCAGGGCTATGAGTTCAAGTCCCGTCCTGAGTTCTTCTCTGGGTGTGAAGCCTACTTAAAAAATAAAATTCATGAGTTATTACATACAAAATGAAGTCTTTGGGTTCACTGATCACTTAGATACCTTTAAGACCTAAATCTAAGTTGAATTAATCTATATTCATAAAAGGAAAGATAAAATAGGTTCAGAATTGGCTATTTCCATATTTTAGGATGTGTCCAATTTATATCTCCCAAGCTGATCTATAGGTTCAATGCAATGCAAATTAAAATCTGATCAGGCTTTTTGTTTTTGTTTTTGAGACATTGATAAGCTAACTTTATCACTTTATGGGATGGAACAAATTATAAAGTATCCATAATAGCCAAAGAAATTTTGGAAAAAAAAAACAAAGTTGAATGGCTTACATTGTTTTGGGAACTACTACTAAAAAGCTATAGTGATCAAGATAATGTGATATTGGCATAAGAATAAACATAGATCAATCAAATATAGTACTAAATCCAGAAATAGATCCAAGCAATCAAATGCACTAGGGTAATTTAATGGGAAAAAAAGAAAACTTTTTATTTACTTAAAATTTTTTTTAATGTTTATTTACTTTTGAGAGAGAGAGAGAGAGAGAGAGAGAGCGAGAGCGAGTGAGCAGTGGAAAGACAGAGAGAGAGGGAGACACAGAATCTGAAGCAGGGTCCAGGCTCTGAGCTAGCTGTCAGCATAGAGCCTGATATGGGGCTCCAGCTCACGAGCTGTGAGATCATGACCTGAGCCGAAGTCAGATGCTTAACCAACTGAGCCACCCAGATGCGCCTAGAAGATAACTTTGTGGAGAAAGGATGAGGGGACATCATTTTTTGCATATCCAAATGGGGAGTAAAAGGCCGTGACCCTTACCTCCCTCCAAATACAAAAATTAATTAGAATTGTAAAGCTGGGAGATAATACCTAGGAGAAAATCTCTGTGACCTATGGAAAGGAAAGTTTTATTAAATAATGAATAAAAATCATAAACCATACATTTCTTAAAAGTTCAACCAATCTGGACTTAAAAATATTTGCTCTTTGAAAGGCATCATCCAAGTAAGAAGAAAATAGCAAGCTGCAGACTTGAAGAAAATGTCAGATACATGACAAAAATCTGGTGACCTAAATATTTAGAATTTCAGGAACTCTTAACTCAATAAGAAGATGAATACACTCATAAAAAATGGGCAAAGTATTTGAACTGACACTTCATGAAAGAAGACATGTGAACAGTAAAGAAGCACATGGGGTAGATATTCATCATCACTAATTGTCAGAAATATGCAAATAAAAAACCAAAATGAGACATAGCTACCTACCCACTGATGAAAGAAACGATAAGGGGCCATCAATTCCCACTGAATGCCTGGATTGAAGAGACTGACAACAGCAAGTGTTGGCAAAGATGCGAAGTCACTGGAATTTCCATACATTGCTCATGGGAGGGTAAGATAGTGTAGCCACTTCTGAGAACACCTTTGATAGTTTCTTGAAAAGTAAAACATGCACTTACCATCCAGTCCAGTAGTCTGTTCTTATGTACCCAAGAGGGATAAAAGCTAGATTCACACAAAAACTTGTACACACAGTTCGTAGAAGCTTAGTGAATAATAGCTGGAAACTGGAAACAGTTCATCAGGAGAGGAATGGGGAAAGAGCGTGTGGAGTATGCATATAATGGAATACCATTCAGAGGAAAAGGAAGGAAAGAAATACTGAGATGCGCTACGATAGGAGTGAAGCTCCAAGACAATAAGCGAAGTGAAACAAACTTCATGCAAGTGGCTGCGTATTGCATAGTTTCATTTATGTGACGTGTCCAGAAAAGGCAAAATATAGAAAGAAATCAAATAAGCAATGACCAGAATCCAGGGTCATGAGTTGACTGAAAAGAAGGAAGATTTTAGGGCAATGGAAGTGTTCTATCATGGTTATAGTGATGCCTTCCTACATGAATAAAATGCAACATTTGATGGATAAACTCATCAAATGCTGCATTTTATTGTATGTAAATTATAGCTCATAAGGTTGACCTAAAATATTTGAATCCATAGCAAATAATGAACACAAGAACTTAAGACCTACCTTGGTAAGTGAAACAATGTAGCAAGACCCTGGACAAGAGCAGGCTCTCGACATTTCTCTTATTCCTGGCTGCCTTCCTCCTTCTCCTCCTCCCTTCCATTCTTCCCCCCATTCATTCCACATTACTTTCTGCTTGACAATTCACCGGGGCTAATCTTTGCTAAGGTGTGAATGGCCAATAGCGTGGCAATGCGTGGCTGCTCTCAGGGGTCTCGTAATGAGGAACTCTCGAGATAGTCTGTCTGTGGCCTTTTGAGGGATTGGTCCCTGGGGATAGAATTTTTTCTATGTAGCCGACTTTGAAAGGAAGCTGTTATTAATTAGCTCAATGTATTCTTGGCTGGGGAAATGTAACCATTTATTTAGTAGAAAAACAAACATAAATCTCCAGATAGGCACTCTGTATTAATCAGACAAGTGGAATTTCAAGCTTTATTTCTCATGTGTAGCCTTTGTTACTATAGAAGTCAGGGTAGCTTTTAAGGAAAGAGCATCACCTTTTAAGTCAAGCAGACCCCAGTTGGAATAATAACCCCACTTGTTAGCGCTGTGACAGGGAACTCCCAACTTTAAATTCTTACTACAGTTTGATGTTTGGAAGCTCAAAGAGGCTCACGTTGAAATATACAGAGAAGGTTCAGTCTCCTGGGTGGAAATCTAAACTCATGCCTCAGGCTTTAGCTAGTCAGGGTCCATATGGCTATTCTGATGGAACAGTACCTGTATGTGCTTTTATTTCATGTTCCTTAGTGGGTGTGGTAATGCAGACAACCTAGAGTGAATTACGGATAGGTTAGGTACCTACCTGGGTAGTTGCTTTGGGCCCCAGTTACCTGAACTGGTGGCTGAAACTAAAGATGAAGAATACATGCAAACGATTCCCAGACGTTGCATTTGTAAAAGCTACTGCTTCATTCTTGCAAAGGTGTCTTTACATGTATCATTCTGTTTGATTATCACAAACGCCAGGGAGGAAGGGGTCTAAAGGTACCATCCATCTGGGTTTTGTTTTGTTTTGTTTATTTATTTTAACGTTTATTTATTTCTGAGAGAGAGAGAGCGTGCACAAGTGAGCGTACGCAAGTGGGAAAGGGGCAGAGAGAGAGAGAGAGAGAGAGAGAGCAAGCGGGAGAGGGGGAGAGAGACAGACAGAACCTGTCTGAAGGCTGCAGGCTCTGAGCCATGAACACAGAGCCCAATGTGGGGCTAGAACTCACCAGCCGTGAGATGGTGACCTGAGCCAAAGTTGGATGCTTAACCAACTAAGCTGCCCAGGTGCCCTCTCCACCCCCACCATCTGTGTTTTCAAGGTAAAGGAACAGGAGTCTGGGTCCGTTAAGTGGCGACTCACGGCTGGTTAGCAGAAAAGGCTGGTCCAGCATCCGTCTTCACATGGCTTTGTCATCAAGGGACACAGCCTGTGCCTCCCAAAATGTGGCTGTTAGTGTCATCCTTTCTTGTGGTGCTTGTCATCATCATCAGTGGCCCTTTGGGTAGTGTTGGACATTTACAGATCTGAGTCATGGGTTAGACGTTAGGTCATCTTGGCCTTCCGATTCCGAAGGATCTTTGTGGAGGTCACACCCCAGATTCTCCCAGAGGCAGCACGGCTTATGAAAAGACATGCAGGTTTGGCAATAGAGAGAACTGGGCTGACATCTCTGTTTGGATCATTTTATGCTCATTTCTGACTGCCGCTGAGTCTCTGTATCTTCATCAATCAAATAAACTCCCATGAGAAGTGGAATGACCTAAGCACAGTACCCGGCCTGTCGTAATTACCGATTATGATGATTTGCCTGTCCCTCTTCGCTTCCTACACAGTTCTGGCCAGTTTTCATCTTACAAGGAAAGTAATAGTCAATAGAATTAAGGTGGTGAAGTCAACGGAGGAACCATGAGGAAAAGACATGTGCTCCTGCCTTCTCTGTGGACCTTTGTGAGAGATCTCTGCAGTTTGTTTCAGTTAATTTTCGGCCACTATTGACACTTTTGAGGAATTTTTAAACTTTGAGAATAGCTTTTCATTCCCAGAGCGGAGGCTGAAGAGATACTGAGACCACAAATTTGTTTTCCATTCTCGATTGAAACATAGCCTCTGTTCGTTCTTGCTTTGTCTGCAGAAAGATCTTGCTCTTCTGCTCACCAACTTGAACTACTGCTTTCTCTCCAGGGAGGGCTTATCAGAACTTCTTGAGGGGCTGGGATGGAAGTGTTCACTCTCCCATGTGCTCAAAGGAGCGTTAGAGATGATGTGGCCCAACACGTCACTGGACAGCTGGACACTGTGACTGGAGATGGGGACATTCACCCCGAGAGGGCCAGTGTAATCTTTCAGCTCCACTGAAACCTCTCCCACATCATTCTGACCCCCTGATGAAGAGTGACAATCCCAGAGGTGACCCCTTGGCATCATTCAATAAGCCTTCTTGGTGACTATCAACCTGGGGACTTATCCATAAGAAACAAAACCATTTAGAAGAAGTTTAGAGGCAGGTGTTTTATTGATTTCAAAGAGTAATTTCCATGCATAATTAATTTACTTAGCAAACTTTTTCTCTCTAGAGGAAGGTCCTTGGGCGGTCTTAGAGGGAACCATGGAACCCTAAAAATAAATGTAAAACTTCCTATGTGTATTTCCTGAGGATCAGGGCGGGGAGAGGATCAGGTAGATTTTAGGGCCTCTAGCCTCAGCCAAATACAGTCGCCTTTCAAATCCTAATCTACATAATAACAAAAGAAATGGTTTCCTGACTATTTGTGGTTTTTAATTGGAGAAAGCTCTAGGCTTCTTCTTCTTCTTCTTCTTCTTCTTCTTCTTCTTCTTCTTCTTATTATTATTATTATTATTATTATTATTATTAGCCAAGGTTACACACACTTTATTGTACGTGTTCATAGTGGAAACTCCAATAACCCAACCCCCTCCCCCCGCCCAAAACTTGGTTGGGCAGCATAAAAGAATCTAGAAGAAGCTTCCGACCTTCCCCCACCACTCCATCACTTTCACCTGGCACCCTTGTCCTTAATAATCAGCGATATATCAACCCTAAGCCCTAGGCTTCCCTGATATCAAAACATTACTTCTCTCACACCTTTCTCCTTTCTCCCCTTTTTAAGGGAGTTTTTCAAGGGTAATTTTATATTACACGTGACTTGTTATTTAGGTCATGACTTTAAAACCTTATACTTGAATAATGCGTGACTTTGGTG
>NC_043715.1:9531496-9590269 GCF_006229205.1 Suricata suricatta
AAAGCCACGAAAGTTGTAGACTAAGCATCTGAACCCATATTTGTCTCGTTTGCTGTTTCTCAATCGGGAGAGGTTTACCAGCCCCCTCCCTGGGGATCTGTGGCAATATCTGCAGACATTTTTCATTGTCACAAACTGGGGGAGGAGGTGCTGCTGGTATGCGGGCCGAGGCTGGGGGATGCTGCTAAATATCCTGCAATTCACAGGACAGCCTCCACCAGAAAGAATTCTCCAGCCCCAAACGTCAAGAGAGCTGAGCTTTAGACACCCCGGTTCAGTTTCACTGTGCCAAGGTCTCCTTCCTTCCCTTAATAAAATGATAGGTCATTAATGCTGTTTTGACGGAACGGAGTCCTATCAAAAGGCAGTGTCTGTTCAGAAGTCCTCTGTGCCAATAAACTCAAATGACTCTGCCCTACAAGAAGTGATGAAATAAAAATGGCCAAGGAGACATTCACACACGGAAAGCCCAATTAGAACTTTGGCCTGTTTCAGGTTCAAAAATTCCACACCCAGGAATCTTGGATACGGGAGGGGTATGGAGTGTCAGGAGCCGGAGGAATGCAGGCAAGGAATGCGCAACTCAGCAGCTGGTTGTCCTTGGGAAATTTAACTCCTGTTCCAGGATCCCTTTTCCGCATCTGCACAATGGGGATGTTGATGCCTGACTCACAAAGAGTTGATGTGAGGATTATGTAAAGTAATGTCATAGAGTGCTCAGTGTGGTAGATCCAGCACATAGTGGTGTTCAGTAGACCTGGCACATAGTAGGTGTTCCGTAGATGTGGTATTCCATATCACCACCCCCATGAACCTACACTTAGAATATGGTTATTTGCTCTATTTTTGGATTTATTTTATGTTTCTAATGTTTGTTTATTTTTGAGAGAGAGAGAGAGAGAAAATGAGCAGGGGAGGGGCAAAGAGAGGGAGACACAGAATCCGAAGCAGGCTCCATGCTCTGACCCGTCAGCACAGAGCCCGACACAGGGCTCAAACTCATGGACCGTGAAATCATGACCTGGGCTGAAGTCAGTCGCTTAAATGACTAAGCCCCCCAGGCGCCCCATCCTCTGCAGTTAAGTGGGAGGAACTATGTTTGTACCCAGTGTTGATTCTGAAGTCTATGTTGTTTCATGTGTCCTTGTCACCTTCCTAACACTGCCTTTTGCCTGATAGGATTGGGATCTCTGGAATTAACGATGCCAACACTGTTACCCCGTAACACAGCCTTCCAATAGAAGGCCGACAGATAATGCTTTCCTCCGGTAATATTTCCTCACGTTCTTTTCCCCCCTCACCCCTCCCAGCCTCCTTCAGCTGCTGAGTGGAGACTTCTCTGGTCACACAGCAGCAAAAGTGGGGCACTTTTGGCCTTGTGACGAACGATACTGAGGACATTTGGTCTCTCTGCTCATCTTCATATTGTACCTGGTGGGTCTCCTCATCTGCTCTGTCTTTGCATGTAAGGTATTCAGTTGAGCAAAATACCACTTACCCAGTACCTCCAATGTGCCAAGCGTTTTGCTAAGTGCTTTGTATGCCTTACCCCATTTTACTGTGGCACCTGACAAGATATTCAATAAATGTTTGTTAGAGGGATAATTTATATGACAATGTGGTGAAGCCAGACCACACATGTGCATTAGAGTGAGTCTCAAAGAGGCTAAGTGACACGCTGAGGGTTCACACAGGAGCTGGGGGGAAGGAACAGAGCTAGAACCCCTGTGGTCTGACTCTCAAGCCCACTCTCTTAACAAGGACCGAATACTGATGCACAACACACAAGAGACGGCGCACACGAGCCAGGGCCTGCTGGCGGAGGGGTCATCCCCAGGCCTGGCTGTGAGGGTGCTCCCCACGCTCTGAGTCCTCTCCTTCATACAGTTGTGTATTCAGCAGGCATGTATTAGATTTCTGCTACCTTCCAGGGACTGCGCTGGTGTAGCTGAGGTGAGGGAAATAGACAAAAACTGCTCCCCACATACATTTTACATGCCAGTGAGTGGGTGGGCGATGGCCGTTGAACAAAAAAATATTTATAATGTACAAATGCTGAGTGTCCCTAAGGTGGTGAGTAGGCGGGCATGCCTATATTGTAGCGGACAAGGAAAGAGTAAAAATGCATGAAGATGACCTTCATCTAATTTTGTTCTATTGGGTATATGATGCAGGATAATTGGATTGCTCACAAATTGCTGCTTTATCGTTAATAATGGCTGTGTATTGAACTGTGTCCCTGCACGATATGCAGGCAAGCCCTAACCCGTGGTACCTGCAAATGTAACCTTGCTTGGAAATAGGGTCTTTGCAGGTACAATTAAGACATAAGTTAAGAAGAGGATAAGGATGCCTGGGTGGCTCAGTCCGTTAAGCATCCGACTTTGGCTCAGGTTATGATCTCACTGCTGTGGGTTTGAGCCCCGCATCGGGCTCCATGCTGATAGCTCAGCACGTGAAGCCGCTCAGCCTGCTTTGGATTCTGTGCGTGTGTGTGTCTCTCTCTGCTTCTCTCCTGCTTGTATTCTGTCTCCCTCTGTCTCAAAAATGAATAAGCATGGGAAGAGGAGAAAGGACCCAGGGAGGAGAAGGGCCAGGGAAGACTCGGGCACAGAAGACGACCATGTGGTAATAGAATCAGGGATAGGGGGTCAGTAGCTGCAGGTCACGGGCCAGCCAGGTGTGCATTCCTTGGGGGAGAGAAACCAGGAGAGAGAGCGTAGTTCTGCCAGTGACTTCATTTTGGACTTCCAGCCTCCTAGAACTAGGAAAGAACCAACATCTGCTGTGTTAAGCCTCACACTTCGTTGTCCGTTGTCAGGGCAGCCGTAGGGAATAAGACAGTCACCCGTCATTTGCCACCATTCTCCCAGCCGATGACAGTCTGTCGAGGCTGCAAGCCTCTGCTTGTGGAATGAGCATCTCCGCAGGGCTGAGGGGCTTCTCCTGCGTCCCTCAGCTGGGGACAGGTACACCCGGGGTCCCACCTTTTTGGTCACAGTGCCTGTATGCTCCCCCCTTCTTCCAGAAGGGCTGTGCAGTGTCGTCTCCCCACAGTGGGCTTTGTCGGAAGGCAGGACACCTTGAGGATGGACGGCCCACTGTCCTGGAAGGACCGGAAGCCGGGGGCGGGCCCATCTGTGCACCTTGGCCTCCTGCTGACTAGCGTGACCTGAGGGGCCGGGTCTACCTCCTGGCCCAGCAAAAGGCACTCCCACTGTCCACGCTTGTTGGCGTCAGTCTTCTGCTTCTCCAGGGTCACTCCCAGGTCCTCATACGTCCTGGAGTTGGGCAAAGGGGGGAAGCATGGAATGGGGTTATGCAGACTGCATCCTCGCTGTGGGGAGGTTTGGATTACCCTAACATGGACTTCAGATAATTAAGGGGGAAAAATACTTGCATTTGCCCCTGAGAGCGTCTTTGTTTGAACAAGTGTTACTCATTAACTAAACAGAGGTGTTTTTTTCCCACCTAGAATGGCGATTGCCTCTTATTACGAGCACATAGTCCTTTGTCTAAAGAATTTTTTGAAGGCATTGAAAAAAACACCATGTTTCAGGGATAGTGATGCATTCACTGGCGGGAGAGAAGGCATCTTCTAGGATGCTAATGCTAGGCATGGTGCAGAAGGATTTGGGCACCTGCTTGTGATCCGTGGGAGGTAGGTGCCTCTCTGAGAGCTGTAATTCCTCGGGTGTCGAGTTATTGCCAAGATTCGATGAAATAACGTGCATCAAGCTCTCAGGAGTGTGGGTCACTCTTTAGGACTTCCTCAGGCGCCCCCATTGTATGGTAGACAGATGGTGTTCTTTCGGGACCTGGAGCCTGGTGCGGTGGCTTGTCATATCCAAGATGCTTCTTAGGTTGCACAGCCTGAGGATGCACAGTGTATCTGAACCCTTTCTGATGTGCCATGCGAGGGCCCCTGCACCTTGTTTTGGGGATAGTAGACAGGAGTATCCAGGATCTGGATTTCTCTGTCTTTTCCCTGCTTCCCCGGGAAGCGTCCAGTGTTGTGGAGTCTGAGATGCTACCCTGCTTCCTGCCCAGGATTCGTGGATGTTGGCTGGAGACTTGAGACTCATGGGCCAGCAATAAGGAACTTTGTTACTCCTGGCACAGACGCCAGCATCAAGCTTCACGCTCATGTCCACGTCCCTTCCTCTGGCTCCCACAGGGCAATGTGAAGAGGGTCTGGTGCCACATCACAAGTTGTAGGGTATGTGACAGAAGAGGAACTGTGAGCTTAGAGAACCTGAATCTTTGTGCTGGATGGTAAGCAGACCTGCCCACTGCTCCAGAGGGAGATACTCTCTGTGTTTTCCAAGGCTGTTCATGACACAGTCTTAAAAAGGTGATTTGTAGGGACACCTGGGTGGCTCTGATGGTTTTGAGTTCAGCTCAGGTCATGATCTCATGGTTCATGAGTTTGAGCCCTACATTGGGCTCCATGCTGTCAGCACGGAGCCTGCTTCCGATCCTTTGTCCCCCTCTCTCTCTGCTCCACCCCTGCTCATGCACACATGCTCTCTCTCTCTCAAAGACAAATAAATGCTTTAATAAGATGGTATGTAACAAAAGCAGTCAATATCTCTTCTCACAAGATGTGTAGGACTGACTTGTGCCAAGTTGTCTTCTAATATGGCCTATTGCCATTTAAAAAAATTTTTTTAAATAGTTTATTGTCAAATGGGTTTCCATATAACACCCAGTGCTCTTCCCCACACGTGCCCCCCTCCATGCCCATCACCCCCTCCCTCCCACCCCCTCCCCCTTCCGTCCATGGTTCATTTTCATTTTGTGTTAAAGTTATGAAGCCCTAGTAGTCCTTTAGAAACCTCCCCCTTGCCACTCTGCTCTCCTGCCTTGTTCTCAGCCCCCTGCTGCTTTGTAATTTAGGGAGAGACTGTGATGGAAAGAACAGACTCTCTGGAACCTGGTATGGCCGTGCTTGCTGGTATTGCAATCTTGATGTGCTTTGGATCCTTCATGAAACCTTGAGCAAGTGACCCGTCCTTGAGCCTTCCTCTTTCCACCTGGGAAATGGGGATAAGAGGGCCTACCTTACAGGGTGAAAAAGTTTGGCGCATGGTAGGTGCTTAAAGAATACTGCCTTGCTATATAATTTGAATTGGCATGGGGCTGTGCTGGCGCCTGCAGAAGGGTCCCAGGGTGGAGGCTGGCCTGAGCACGAGTTGCATATTCTGAGCAAAGTTGCGCAAACGGGAGCTTGCTTGCCCCAAGCTTCCCCCTGGGTTCCTTACAAAGAAAGCTCATGTATCATCATGGTGGGAGGCTCGTGTGCAGGCCAACTTCTCAACCTGAAGGGCAATTTTTTAACTTTTATATGGAGCTCATTTCCCATGACTCGTGCGTACCCCTTTATGTTTTCCATTTCACCGCTATTAATCTAATGTGAAACACCCTCCGCATTCCCGCCCTGCCCTCCCCGGTTGACTTTCTGTATCGTCTTCACCTCCCTGAGGCCTGCCTCTCAGATTCTTTTCCTTAGCTGCCACTTTGAGTGCATAGGCAAGCTATAACTCACTGTCGGCACCTCCTCCTCCTCCTCCCTTCCCAGTGACTCTGTCTCTATTCACTCCAAATGGGCTTTGGCTAGCCTCTGGGGGGGAGGGAGGAGGAGGCAGTCAGACATACTCCTCCAGGCTCAGGCCTCGGGACATAGGTAGCTGAATTCCTCCTAGTAGCCTCACTTCTGCTCTATGAGTTTCTAATGCTCTTGATTTCTTAGGCAGAGAAAGCAAACTAGACCCTTGACTCCTTGAAGGGTCCAGAGTCAAGAGGAGTGAGAGGGCTATGAGGACCAGGGTCCTGATTCCATCCACATCCTAGTGAGTAGTGCACCTGTCCTGTGGGAATAGCATCTTTCTCCCAGTTTCCATATACCCTACTGGTAGGTGACTGCACATGGAGAGAATGACACAGCTCCTCATACTGAAATCTCTCTTCTAATATTTAGCTGGTGTGTCATGTCTTTTAAGATGACTTCAAGTTCTGGTAGTAATGGAGAAGGAAAACATCAGTTCAAACAAAAGTAATCATTACTTAACTATTCATCCATCCATCAGCCCATCCATCCATCCATCTACCCATCCAGCCATCAACCCATTTATGAATTCATCCATCCATCCATGCATGCATACATCCATCCATAAATTCATCCATCCATCCATCCATCCACCTATCAACCCATCCATCAATTCATCCATCCATCATCTCTCTATCTATCTATCTATCTATCTATCTCTATATTGGACATTCTATTTCAATGACCTAAATGTTGCTGATTGAAACTGGCATTGAGAATGAATATCTATATATTCTGAGTGTTGTTGTTGTTTAGTTTCTTTCTTGATGAGGAGAATCTATATGGTCCAAAGTTTTATGCACATTAATTAGTTTCCATCTTCTAGAAAAAGCCCTGGCACTCATGGCATTCACTATTCTGCCACATGTGGAATATTTGTTCTATAGGTTTCAGATCCATACTAACAAATATCCATTGGCCATTAAGAGTTTACTGTTCAAAGTCTCATTCAGAACCTTTTATTTAGTTTGAAGCTTTTCTTTACACCTTCAAAAAGAAAATTTAGGTCAGTTAGGCATCCAACTCTTGGTCTCGATCTTAGGGTCATGAGTTGAAGCCCCCCACATGGAGCTCTGCACTGGGCGTGAAGCCTGCTTTCAAAAAAAGAAGAAGAAAGTTTAATTTTTGTTGAAAGGAAAAAATGCAAAGCAGTTCTGAGCCCAGAGTACTTCTTAAATATATGTATATTTGAACATATATATATATATAATGAAAATAGGGAATGTGATGATAGATTCCACATCACCATGTGTTCTCACAAGAAGAGGCAATACCAAGAAACGCCAGCAGGCACTGGGTCCCTGGAGGTGGGGCAAGCAGGTGGAATGGAAAACACCAAGTGCATGGCAACAATCCTGGGGATGGGGGCTCCTGCCTATATCCAAACAGTGCTGGGCAGTGGGTGCTGGGATAGGGCAGACAGAAACCTCACTTTCTGAACTGAGTCTTTGAGTAGAGTCAGATCATCACATATTGAACCAAAGCCTCTTTAAATTCTTTTATCAATGACATTAGAGTGTCCAAGAGCCTGGCACGGGCTCATGTGGCCTCAGTTACATAAGAAGAAGGGGTGAGACAGTTGGAGATGTCTGCAGATGCCTGAGATCATAACCTGAGCCAAAGTCAGATGCTTAACCGGCTGAGCCAGCCAGGTTGAACAGATTTTTAAACCCATGTGTAGAAATAGAATGGATTGTTGGTGAATTATTAAAGAAGTTCTTAAAAACTTCCTTATGTGGTGTTGAGGGGTATTTGTTGAAGGCATTCTATTTAATGCTATACAATGGTCAGATGCAACAATTCTTGGTGAAGGAGTGAAGGAATACATAACAGGACCAGAGTTTAGGACAATGTCACAATTAATTATCTGGCTCATTTGCTCATGGGGGAAGAGATGATTTCTATCTTCCTCTTCAGTCATCCCGGGTCCTCATCCAATGTCCCTCCCACAGTCTGTTCTTTCTCTCACTGCTTTCTATTGCAATCTCTCCTCAAAGAAGACATAATTCTTGGCCATCTGTATCGTACTGTAAGGCACTGATTCTACAGTGTGTGCTTATTTCATTTCTCATTGGAAGCAAAAGACTTTATGCCCAAGGATTATATGTTAAGAGACAGAATGAAGTAGAAAAACAGAGGGTGGCTTCCAACCACCAGTGAGCTATGGGGGCCTCTTCCTGGATCTCCCTAACATTTACATCTTCTCTGTATGCCTCCAGGCATCTCTTTGAAAAGTATATCAACCTCAGATGGTGTTAGCAAGTAAAATTGCAAAAATATCCCGCAATCTCTGTACAGAAAGCACATGCTAGAGTTCATGGCACATGGTCAATGCTCAACATGGTAATTATCATTATCCCTATTTTTATTATCACTATCAATACTAGGGGCTAGATTTAAAGCACAGAAATAATCATATAGGGAGTCTTTCTAAAACATATTAAATTCTATTTTCAAGTTTTTGGAAAGGCATACTTTCCCTACATGGAAATATATTGGACATTGCATATAAAAGTGATCATAATGTAAGCTTGCACTTTAAAGATCACAGAGAACCGTGGCAATGAGCAGCTCCTTTAAGAACACCAATGATGGAGTGAAAAAGCATCAGCCTGGGTGTCCCAACCTTAAGGAAGCAATCCTAAACAGGCAGAAAAATTCACACTTCAGGAACCCGCCTTCTAAATGTGAAGACACTGTTTTCCTTCCCGACTTTCATGTTAGAATTTACGTTCTTTTGGAGACAGATGTATCCAATTCAGACTGTGGTTCAAAAACCATAACATACTAAGCACTGTGAAGAGTCATGGGTGTTCAGGTTTCTAATTTCTGGGTGGACATGTTGGAACTTCTCACCAACTATGAGATATCCAGGTACGCAAACATTCCCGCTGAGATTCGGGCAGCCCAATATTGAGTTGGCGTTCACATGAGCTGAAAGCAAAGACTGAGGTAAGTGAGAAATAGCCTGAGTATTAGACAAGAGCCTCCCTGCTCCCTTCTGTGTTCTTCCCAAGTGTTCATTGACCACAGCTGGGTGACCACCTTGCCCCGTGGAGACAGCATTGATGACAGAGTCTGCCACCAAAGTGCTCATGACTTAAAAAGAGAGTCCAATTCACAATGATAATACATGCTGTGCTTGCTAACCAAGTGAAATAAAAAAGATTCCAGAAGCACAGTACATGTGTCTGCTTCAGTTTCTAGGCATTTGAGAAGGCTTCTTAAAAGACATTGTTATAGACTGAATGTCTGTGTCTCCCCAAAATTTGTATGTTGAAGCCCAACCTCAATGGGATGGTTTTAAGAGATGGGGCCTTTGGAGGTAATGAGGTGTAGATGAGGTCATGAGGCTGAGGCCCTCAGGATGGTATTAGTGCCCCTCTAAGAAGAGGAAGAGATACCATGGCTTTCTCTCACCACCATATGAGGACCCAGTGAGACAGTGGCCATCTGTAAGCCGTGAAGAAGACCTTCACCAAGAACCAAATCTGCTGCCACCTTGACCTTGGACTTCCAACTCTAGAACTTTAAGAAGTAAATGTTTGTTGGGTAGGCCACCCAGTCTCTGGTGTTTTGCTTTAGTAGCCCAAGCAGACGAGGACATGGGTAGCATTTGATTTGACTCTTAAAGATGCATACAAGTTCAATGGCAAGAAGGACTATTTTCAGCAGAGGGAACAACACACAGAAGGGATTGTGGACAAGCACAGAGTAGAACCACATCTGTCTTTTTTTTTTTCCTCTTTGTGCCTGTATCACATGGTGAGAAGAAAGAGGGATGGAAAGGTACCAGTTGTGAAAGCTTCTTGTGCCACGCTGAGTTTGGCTTCAAATTATGAGCAAACTGGTAGGTTTCTTCCAACCAAGTCACACCTCCTATTTCCATAACTACTATTTCTACAACCTGTCCTTACTTCTCCACAGCAGACTGCAACAGTTATTTTTATTTGTGCTGAGTGCTAGTCATTTTTATTTGTCCCTTTCACTAAACAGAGAATTCCTTGAGGTCAAAGATTCTGGTTTTCTTTTCCTTTTTTTTTTTTTTTTTTTTGTGGAGAGGAATCCCGTAGTATGCTTAACACACATAGTAGGAGCTCAAGAAATAAGTATCCCAAAGTATTGAGATAAAGCCTTTGAGAAGAGGTGACATTTCAACAAAGGGCCTGAGTAGAGCTGAGAAGACTGTCTAGGGATTGAGAAGCACAGGCACCATGGGCCCAAGGGTTGGTAGACTTGGTGTCTTTGCAGGAGGCAGAAAAGACTTATGTAAGAGGAATGGCATATGAGGAGGCTAGAAGGTAGTTTAGAGATACAGGATTGAATGCTGTTGGGGAATTTACTGATGTCTGGTTTTTCCTCTGCTTCCAGTACATCCCTAACAGCAAACTCTGATTGTGGCTGATGGATCACAGATGGTCCCCAACGATCCCTACCTCCTGGTACTCACATTCTTATTCTTGTGTAATAATGTGGGCTGTACCTGTGACTTGTTTTGAACCAACATGATATGGCAAAGGTGGTAATATTCACTTCTAAGTTCAGGTTCTGTTCTAAAAGATTGTGATTTTGGTTTTACGTTTTCTTTCTCGGCTTCCTTTCCTGCTTGGATGAAGGAAGATGCCATGTTGTGAGTTGCCCTAATCGTGAGGCCATAGGGCAAGATCCTGAGGATGATCTATCTCTTGCCAACAGCGAGATTAGAAGCACAGCCATCAGTCCAACAATCTTGCAAAACTAAATTCTGCCACCCACCACATGAGCTTGAAAGCCATCCTTCTCCTGCTGAACTTTTTAGAGGAGCACTCAGCCTTGCTTGGCACTTTGACTGCAGCCTTGTGATAGTGGGTCCAGCTAAGCTGTGCCTGGATTCCTGATTCATAGCAACTGTGAGATAGTAACTGCATGTTGCTTTAAGTCTCTAAGTTTGTGGTAGTTTGTTATGTAGCATTAGTGATGCTTCAAGATCCACTGAGACAGAAAGGAGTATGTGAGATGGATAAGAAGCCTTGGACTGGGACGCTGGGGTAGCTCAGTCAGTTAAGCATCTGACTCTCAGTTTCAGCTCAGGTCGTGATATCATGGTTTCATGAGTTTGAGCCGTGCATCAGGCTCTATGCTGATGGTGTAGAGCCTGCTTGGGGTTCTCTCCCTCTCTCTCTATCTCCCTCCCCAGCTCACACTGTCTCTGTCTCTCGCAAAATAAATAAATACAACTTAAAACATAAGAAGAAGAAGAAGAAGAAGAAGCAGCAGCAGCCATTGGCCAACTGCTTCTTGGAGCCAAGGGCTTGGCAAGTTCCTGGGTGCAGTCCTATTGCAATATTAGCATTGCCCCACTGTAGACAACTCTGGCTTTGTGAGACTTGGGCAAGAGGCTTCTCCTAGAATGAGTCTTTGAGTCCACATCTTTGCTCCAGCTCTCACAAAGCAAGGACTTGGCCAGACAGAAGGACAAGTCTAAGAAAAATCATAGAGCTCATTCAGAAAAGCTGTTTCCCACTGAATGTTTTCTTGGGTCTAAAAGCATTGGAAGATAAATGCTGCACACGGCTGTGGTCTTTTTTGTTTGTTTTCAGTTCTGTTCTTTTCCTGGAGTTCAGCTAAAGGGCTCACTCAGGACTCAACTTGTGGTGTCATATGCATTGAACTTTAACGAAAACCAAAAAACCACTGAATGCCAAATATTTCTTCTTGATTCTCCTCTAATACCCTTCTGAACTTGCCTAAAATATTGGGATTCTTCCTCCAAATCGTGTTTAGTTGGTATGTTCACATTTTAATCAGGGTTTATCTGGACTTGTAGAGCTTGAGTTTTGCTCAAGTCAAGTATTTGGAGCTGAAGCTAAACTTTAGGGGTACCACAAATGCAAACAGGCCATTTCTCCAAGCCATACATACCTGCTTCTATCACTTTTATACACTGGGGTTCTCTGTAAGATTGCATTTGAAAAAACACTAAAAGGAATAAACTGGAAAAAAGAATTTTAAAAAAATCTTTAAAAAAGTTTTTAAGTTTATTTATTTATTTTGGGAGAAAGACAGTGAGCAAGCAGGGAAGGGACAGAAAGAGAGGGAGTGAGAATCCTAAGCAGGCTCTGCAATGCCTGACGTAGGGCTCAAACTCACAAACTGAGATCATGACCTGAGCCAAAACCAAGAGTCAGACGCTTAACCAACTGAGCCACCCAGGCATCCCAAAAATAATAAAAAAATCTTAAAGTGTCCCCAAAACCCACTCATTTTGAGCATCTGCAAAAGATGCTGGTCTTCCAAAGCCTGGTAGATTATATTCATATTTATATTTAAAATATGCTTATTAGTATAATCTGTTGAGTTCTTACCTAGGCCAGGTACCTGAGTGAATTTATTTCCAACATCATTCATTCAATGCAAACATAGTCTTAGTCCATCGCAGGGAATAAAACATGCTCTCAATAAAGTCAACCACGACATCTTGATCCCTTCTTTTTAAGAAACTGGTAATGAGGCAGTGAATGCAATGATCATATGATCATATGACCTGTGATAAGACTCACTGCAGGCCCCAATTTGCCTGAGACAGCCTCTGTTGACAGGGATAGTTAGAAACACCCCCCTTCACTTTTAAAAAGTCCTACTTTGGAAGATAAGTTGTATCATCCACTCTCGCTTAGGCCAATAGGTCAAAAATCATATGTGTTTGTAAAAAAAAAAAAGTGCCTTTTGGTAAAATCAATGATGTTTTCTGCTTCCACTTATTGTAAACAAAAGTTGATCATCAACATTTATTATATATATAATTTATATATCGATAGTTAAGTTACGTGCTAGGGGTTTACTATGCCATGAATTATTGGCAATTTTCTCATTCTCTTGACCAATATGTAAAATTAATCTTGCTTTACCCAGGTCAAGAGAAAATGAACTTCAGTTGACTCACTTCTTCCAGCTCTGACAGTTTCCCAGTTGCCATGGGTAACATTCATCCATTGGAAAGCATAAATATCTGCTTTTCTATATGGAGATGATGACTATTGTGAGTTTCTGGGGAGGGAACCTACCACCCACACTGTACTTTCTTTTACTTTCTACTCCTCCAAGGAATAATTGTGAATCAGAGAAAAGCTATATGGAAATCAGAGCTGAAATAGCCTATAAATCACACTTGTCATCATTTCTCCAAACTGTGGTTGATTTATGAAACACCCTAATGCCTCACTGCCATGGCCACACCATTCTCGTGATATGAAATCACACACACACACACACACACACACACACACACCATCAGGGACTAGTTAAAGACTATAGGAAGGGAGAAATCAAAACAAAACAGAATAAAAGCTGGAGAACACTGAGACACGTATGGGATGCAAACCCATCAGTGGGAACTCTGGAGGATGCTGGAAATAAATGTTCACACAAAGGAAAGCAAGAGAGACAATCATTTGGTCAACACTCGGTTGATTACCTAAGCTAACAGAGAATGCGGTGGGTGGGTGGGGTCATGCCAATGCTGCAATAATTGAATTTTTGTCTCTAGGTACAAAGGCACCCCCATGGCTTCCTCCTGGGGCACTCACTCTGAGTTGATTATTTCAAAGCAGAGGAACGGTCAAGAGTAGCTCCCAGTCAAAGCTGGTGAAGGCTTCCCCGTCATGTTGGTAGCACAATGTGCTGAGGAGAAGTTAAGGGCATGGCTGAAGAGAGGAAGGGTAGAGGAAGTAGGGGCTGACTAATTGTCCTCTTCCTTAGCTAAGCCAGACATTGGGGACATGAGGAGAAACTTGGGCAACTGCTCCGTATCCATGTCCACCCAGATTAAAATCACAGAGCTGGGATTCAGCCCCTAGTCCCCATCAGTATGATCTCAAGAACATACTTCCTTGGATGAGTGAATATTTAGGCTTGCTCTCAGTGGAATGTCCTTCATTTTAAAAATGTCCAAGTCCTGTGCCTTCCAGAAATCTGTCTGGGATCATTTTCTAAAATATTTCAGCAGAGAAAAATAGTCAGTGATGATGTCGTGAGAGAGGCGAATGGGAAACCTAATTGTCGTCCTTTTGGGCTGCCATGAGTTTCCAGGGCACGTCCAGAAACAGCACAAAGCCATCACCTCAGTACGGGAAATGGGCAGAGACAGAGCGAGAGCGATGAGGGTTGTGCTTACCTCTGCCAGGGGCAGTCCCTTGGCCGGGGAAGCTCTGTCTCTTCCAATTGCAGATGATCTCTCTGGTGGTGGTTATTGGGAGGTGATTCCACACTTAGGGATCTTCTCCCCTTCACATGTTCTGCCACTTAATTTGTTTCATTTTGCCTAGTTACTTGTCATCACTTAGGGAACGGAGTCCAATCTCCTGGTCACGTGGACCTGAGTTCAAGTTCCAGCCCCGTCTCTTATAAGCTGTGAGCAAGTTATCTAATCTTTGCAGTTCTCTCATCTGTAAAATGGAGATAATAATAGCTACAGTATAAAGTACTTATGAGGATTAAATGGATATAAATAACCTCGCCTATTGCCTGATATATACTAAGTCCTTAGCATAACGATGCATGTGTATATATTAGTCAGTGTTCTCCAAGGAAACAGAACCACCAGGATGTGTGTGTGTGTGTGTGTGTGTGTGTGTGTGTCTGTCTGTCTGTCTGTCTATCTATCAATCATGTATTGCTCAATTAACTGAAGAGAGATTTATTTTAGGGAACTGGCTCATGCAATTGTGAAGGCTTGGTACATCCAAAGTCTAGAGTAGACCAGCTGGCTGAAGACCCAGGAAGAGTTGCACCTCCAGTTCAAAGGCAGCCAGCAGGCAGAACCCCTTCTTGCCTGGGAGAGGTTAATCTTTATTCTATTAAGGCCTTCCACTGATTGGATGAGGCCCACACACACCATGGGAGTGATCTGCTTTACTCAAAGTCCACCAATATAAATCGTCAGTCTCATCCAATAAACACCTTCGCAGAAACATCCAGAATAATGTTGGGCCATGGTCCAGCTAAGTTGACTAACATAAAGTCAACCATAACAGCTTATATGTATTTAAAATGGGAGCTGTGTAGCTCCCTATATGTGTCAAATAATTATAGGCAGTATAGGCTTCCTAATACCTTTTGAGTAGTCACTGACGTTATGTGGAAAAAAAAAAGTTGAATAACTTTGACTGGTCATTCCAGACCCCACATTTTGGATCTTTCCAATTTTATTCCACTCCAGCTGTCTGTGCCAAATCTTGAGTTAAGCAAAACTCCTCTCTCCAGCTGACCTGAAGCAAATCTTGTGGAAAAAAAAAAATGAAGCATGTCTAGGCAGAGACATGCTAAAGAGAAAGAAAATCCAGTCACTCTCTCCTCAAAGATACATGTGACCCCTTCTGGAACTGTAAACTCCTCATTTTGGCTTTCTTGGCACCGTGCCCCAGCTTTGATGGAAAGACCGTTTGGCTTTGTCAGTTCCTTGAGGGACAGGGGCCTTCTCAGAGTGGGCAGTGAGACATCCATTCTGTTACCACACTAACCACATGGAGAATATTTTTCACGCATGGCGTTCCTTGGCCCCCTTTTGAAATGAGCCTTTTACATATAGAAGGATGGGCCCAGCCCAAAGGACTGTTGGATTGTCAGGTGGAGTGACTAATATTGCACACCTATGGAACCAGCCACTATGGTTCACAAGACTTGCTTTCTGTCGCTTGCCTCTTGGCTTTTGAGATATGAGTCTTGGCTTCCCACTCGTCTCTCTCAGATTACTGTCTCACTAAATTATAGATGGCTTTGACCATAACCATAGCCGCCTCTATGGAAGTATATGGTTGAGAAAATGCTATGTTTCCCCGGTCTTCCTCCACTTTCTTCTTGATGTCAACCCTCATCTTAGAAGATCACACAGATGCGCAACAAGATAGGGCAAGTCAGATGGACACGTCCTCAGGTAGTTTAGGTAGTTTTAAGGTTATTCCAGACTGAG
Organism: Suricata suricatta; assembly: GCF_006229205.1. Taxonomy (NCBI): domain Eukaryota; kingdom Metazoa; phylum Chordata; class Mammalia; order Carnivora; family Herpestidae; genus Suricata; species Suricata suricatta. The sequence goes on from NC_043715.1 coordinate 9,547,051, forward strand.
CACCTTTCCATGGATTCCTCTGGTAGGAGATTGCTCACATCCCAAATGTTTTTCTGAGGTGGCCCTTGTTTCTACTTTTGAAAGCTTTTTCCATCTCTGTTCTTGGCATCCACGTGAGGTGAAGACTGTCTCATCTCCCCAGAGTTGCTCACGTATCTGCGCCATATTTTTTTCTCTGTTGGATCACCCCCTCCCTCACCTGACACACTCTTACTCATGCCACAAAGTTTAGTTCAAATATGACTCCTTCTAGGATGCCTTTCCTGGAAAGTCAACCACCTTCTTCTAGTTATTTAAAAACTATATATCTTTATTAAGGTCTTATCAAATTACTGTATTGGATACATGTTTCTCTCCCTGCTACATAATAAGCTCTCAGAATGGGGAATGGGGTCTTCCTCTTTCAACCTCCATCATCTGTATAGACAACAGGAAAGAAGACCTTTCACAGAAGTTTGTTGGATGGATGAATGCAAGGAACCTTCAGGAAGATCTCAGAGGTGTCCCAGTCAAAGTTCTAGTGCTGACGTTACCACCAACTTGCTATGTGACATAGAGCAATTTGCTTGCTCTCTCTGGTTTTCTCATATGTCAAAATGAAGGTGCCTTTTATTTGATAACCAAGTCCTTTCCTCTTAAAATAATCAGTGTGTCCCCCATGCTGCTAGTTTTCTGGGTGGCAAGCAGATTCCAAGCAAAGTTTCGTTGCTTTTGTATGGTTTCCTCTTCCTCCACCAAGCCTGGGTCATGTTGTCCTATCAGCTAGGACTCAAGCAAAAGTCTTGCTCTTTCAGTGCTGTTTGCTGCCTGATTCACTGGGCTGAGAAAAGGCATCACTGCACTCTCAGAAATCCTTCCCTCCAGGTTCACATATCCTGTGAAGGCAACTTAGCAGTACAGTCAGGACCATATACACCTTGGTGACACCAAGAGACACCACAATGGTCCTGGGAAGTTTTGCCACAAGCATCCTTGCCACCGCATCCTTGACTCATAACTAATTGGCTGCACAGCAATTTTGCTGTAAAAAAATTGAAAATAAATAACCAGTTGACAGTTTGGTTTAATTTCTATTTTTTTTAATTTAAAAAATATATTTAAATTTATTTTAATTTTGAAAGGGAGAGAGATCAATCAGGGGAGAGAGAGAGAGAGAGAGAGAGAGAGAGAGAGAGAGAGAGAGAGAGAGAGAGAGGGAGGGAGGGAGGAAGAAAGAGAATCCCAAGCAGGCTCCATGCTAACAGCTCAGAGCCCGACGTGGAGCTTGAACTCACAAACCGTGAGATCATAACCTGAGCTGAAACCAAGAGTCAGTGCTTAATTGACTGAGCCACCCAGGCGCCCCAGTTTGGTTTAATTTCTCAATTGACACAGTACTTTCCTTTTCATATTGTATAAATCTCAGCCCTCATAAGGGTCCACACAGTGGTGCATTGTCAAATCCACATTTCTTGGGGAACTTTGGAACATCTGCTGACTTATGTGACAATATGCCAAGAATGAACAACAGTATAAAGGCTTTCACAACACAGTACAAACCTCAGCTACGAATGTGCAGCTTTGTGTTTGTAAACTGATATCTCACTGAATGAAGGAAGAAGTTTTAGCAAAACAGAAAAAGTAGAATGCCAAATGAGACAATGAATCCACACGCACACAGAAGTATATCATGAATGAAAGACTTTGAAGATCAATGCTTAGGTACACGGTCCACAAAACAAAATCAGTCATTTGCACAGTGTTGCCGTGGATATACACTATACGTTTTGAATGTCTTCAAATATTTTGCATTTTGTAACAGTCTTTGTTATTATTCATTTTTCATGTTGCATTATGTCCTTTTTAATGAATGTCCCTCCTTTTCTTTTCCTGATTTTATCTTTTGTGACAAAATTGTCATCTGGCCAATTGGTTAACACAGCAAAAATACTTATGGCAATGATGCCGGACACATATCACAATCTGAGGGATACAAGTGGGAAAGCAAAGACTGGGGGGTCAAAAGCAAAAAGGCAAGTCATGAGCATCTAGACACTCTATACTGGAAAAGACCTAAGGTCAATGGCTTAGAGCAGAAGCATCTTTTCTCAGTGGATATTCTATACCTTCTTGATTCCCCTCTGTGATGTGCAGCTCATTATATACTGAGGCAATCCATGCTATCGTCAGATACCGAGATGGAATAATGGTCAAATTCTGCTCAAATTCTACTGAAGCTGGAGCCCACATTATCTGAGAACCCAAACAACCGTGATGTTAGACATTCACGTATTCCAGCAATTACGAGTATGGGTTCCGTGTTCAGTTGTCATGAGTACTAATATAGAGTTGGCCAGGCTCTAACTGTGTGACCTTGTGCAAAATACTGCACTTCTCTCTCCCCCAGTTTTCTCACCTGCAAATGGGGGTAATGGAAGTACCCAACTTGTAATATTGTTATGAGGTTTAAAGGAGATGATGAAGGGGCACCTGGGTGGCTCAGTCAGTTGAGCATCAGACTTTGGCTCAGGTCATGATCTCATGGTTCGTGAGTTCGAGTTGCTTGTCAGGCTTTGTGCTGATGGCTGGGAGCCTGCTTCTGATTCTGTGTCTCCCTTTCTCTTCCCCTCCCCCACTCTGTCTCTCTCTCAAATAATAAATAATAAACATTACAAAAATTAAACATAAAGGAGATGATACATATAAAATGCTTAACACTGAGATTAGCTCAGACTAATAATGTTTACTGAACACTCACTACATCTTGTAGCATGCCAACTGCCATTCAGAAGACCCTTGGTTTCCACTCTTTAGCAGAGGGATCATTGGGACAGACACCAAAACCGGTATTTCTAGCCACCAAATCCAAGAATATCGCAAGAAGGGGGTTGAGTTGGGAATCACAGTAGTGGGTTCCAGGTCTTGGTTCTGCCATATCAACTAGCTGTATTGCCTTCCAGAAGCAACTCTGGGATCAGTTTGCCTGTCTGCAAATGAGAGGTTGTTCCTAGGTCAACATTGTTCCCTTTTTAATGAGCATCAACAGCTCAATCCCTTGGAATTCCCAAACTGAGGAAATTGTTTGAACAACATTAAATCCAGGCACTGAGATGATTTAAAATTATTTTTAAAGGTGTGCATGAATTTTCTCTTGGGAAAAATATGAGGTCTACCTCCTCATTTTTGTCCCCTCCCAGCAAGACTCCTACACACCATGTTAAAATCACCATCCTTCAACTTTTCCAGCCTAGAAGTGTTTGCCCATTATGCTCATGAAAAATAACCAATGGAAGTTATTACTCAAAAATTATCACAGACATTTGTTCATCTGTCAAAAAACTGCATCGAGGGGAACAGTGGTATAATATTTCATAAGCTCTTTCAGTAGTAGATTTTAAAATAAGTGTAAGTCAACATGTAAAGGAATGAAAACATGGTGGATCAGGATTAATCTCTTAAAAAAAAAAAAAAACTCATGCGCACACTGAACTCCGGTACATTCATATTATCCACCCCACACAGAATTGAAAACTCATTAAGCCCACAAAAATTCCATTTGTCCATAATGTCTGCACTCATTTTTCCTTCTTCTCCACCCATGCAACAGCGGCTCTGTCTTTCCTTTCTTATCAGGGTCTGCCTCACACCGCAACCCATCTCAGACTGCACTAGAGGAAAGGAGGCTTGCAAATACCTGAACAATGCGCTTCCATGGCTGGATGGCTTCCTACCTCCAACCCCCAAGGCTACATCTTGCCCCACATTTCCTTGGCACCCACCCCCAAAAGGAAACAGTAGCTACCAGCCCCCGCCAGGCACTGTCTTCTTGAGATGCAGCTGAATAATCAATTACTGGGTGAGTGTATCTCAATTTCCCTGGCTGCCTTCCCCAGGCCCTCAAAACATCAAAGTCGACGGGAGCGGGGGTGCAGAGCCCTCTTCCCCGACGCTCTCCCCATCCTGCCACTCAGCCCGCACCAGCCTAGCTTTGTTCCATCCGTCCTTCCCACAAGGTGTCTGGAGACAAAGACCACTGTTTCCTTGCAAAGGAGAGGAGGGACGGTGCGGCCACATCTGGCAATTCGGTGGCTGGGGGCGAGGACCACGAGCTCTGAAATAGATACTTCCAACGTTTTTGTTTCCATCTTGCTACCTTAAGTGGTTATCTTTTTTTTTTTAATGTTTTATTTATTTTTAATACAGAGAGAGACAGAGCATGAGAGGGGGAGGGGCAGAGAGAGAAGGAGACACAGAACTGGAAGCAGGCTCTAGGCTCTGAGCTAGCGGTCAGCACAGAGCCCGACACAGGGCTCGAACCCACAAACGTTATGATCTGACCTGAGCCGAAGCCGGAGGCCCAACCGACTGAGCCACCCAGGCGCCCTAGTGGTTATCTTAACAGAAAGCAAATAGATCCAAAGCGTGAGGATCTTCCTTCTGCAAGACAGCGGGGCCCTGGAGGCCCTCACGTTTGCATGTGTCCAGAACCCACGCGGTGAGAGGGGGTGCCCGCGCTGCTGCTTATTTGCTGAGTTTACTGTAAGAAGAGTCAGAATATCAAGTGATTGAATGGAGGCATCTTGCCAGCTTGAGAGCAAGCTGGGAAACAGTTTAAGGAACAGAAAAAATTCTTGTCTGCAGAGATGGCCAGTTTTCCTGAGTGTTGGTGTGGGTATTTATGTCACTTTGGGGAAACTGATGACACAGGCATCTGCCTGCCTGATAGGAAGGTGGTTGGCGGGCAGATCAGACAGCAGATTGTAATGGTTCAGTTTGAAAACAAAAATTGTTTATGTGATAGGTCGCACACTCACGCTGAAGTGGGTCCTGCTGAAAACCATATTTTCTCAGGCTTGGGGATTTTGCTTTTTGTTGTTGTTGTTGTTGTTGTTGTTGTTGGGGTTTTTTTGGGGGGGGTTGGCAAATGCTGAGAACTCAAATCTGTGTTGAGTAAATGGGTCAGCGGGTCGCAAAATCAGCCAGCTGGTGCAGGGGGAGCCAGATTTGGGTGTTCTCATCTGTAAAATGGGAGCTAAAATTGTTCCCTTCCCAGAGAAACAGTACTAAAAAAGAAAAAAGAAAAGTAATTTAAAAAACAACATCAATGAAATCAGTTCTAGGGCAGAAATATACCAAATTGACTTGGTCTCTCTCCTCACAGAGCCTACAGTCTTGTGAGGTAGTCACATATTTGCTAATCGGCCAAATAAAGAGGCTACTGGATGAAGAATAAATGGGAATAGAGCAACGTGGCCAATACCAACGGTCACCTCACAATATCTATACATGGTCTTCTGTTTTTCTCCTGCCTGAGGTCAGAGGCTGTGCCTACACACATCCTTGCAGCCAGGTTTGGCTCTGGGATTAAGTCCTTGGTTAGTGGGATGTGAACAGAGGCGATGTGTGCATTTTCCATGTCAGGTAGTTTTTTTTTTCTTTAGAACAATCTTTGTTTCTTTTCTATGATCTCCACAGACTGGGAAGAGTAAAAACCAGCATTACCCTTGTGAATAGGGTCAATCCTTTGCAGATGGTGCAGAGGAAGACAGAAGGCATGGCCCACGGATCGCTATAGATGGCCTGTCTGTCTTCTTCCTTATATGGTTTCCAGTAAGAAAGCTGCTTTCATCTTTATCTTAGCTTTTCTGCACATAACATGTCTCTTTCTCTGGCTGCTTTTAAGATTTGCTGTTTAGCACCGGTTTTAAACATGTTTCAATGATGATTCTGGATGATTTTGAGCAAGTTTTAGTTGTGATATACTTGTTTATGTCTCTCATGTTAGGAAAAAAATGGAGTCTCTTGGACCTATAGGTGTATAGCTTTTATTAATTTGAGGGGGGATTGGCCACTATTTCTTCAAATGTTCTTTCTGCCCACACCTATTCCACACCTGTTCTCTTCCTCTCAGAATTCACTTACACATATATAAAGCTGCTTGAAATTGTCCTTTGGTTCATTGATACTCTTTTTTTTTTTCATTGTTTTTCTCTCTGAGTTTTTTTTGAATAGTTTCTATTGCTATAGCTCCAAGTTCACTAATCTTTTCTTCTGCAATGTCTAATCTGCAATCAGTCTCATCCAGGATATTTTTCATCTTACACACCATATATGTCATCTCTAGAAATTCAATGGTGATCTGTCTCTTTCTCTCTCCCTCTCTCTCTCTTTTTAAAAATATTTTATGTCTTTGTAAGTCAAAGCCATCTTCAGTTAAAGCTCAGCTCTTGGACATCTGGAATACAGTTATAATTGTTCTAATGTCCTGTTGATTTTAACATCTGTGTCAGTTCCGGGGGGATTTTAACCTCTTCATTTTTCTCAATTTGGATCATATCTTCTGGTTTCACCACATGCCTGGCGATGTTTGGATGCTAGCCATTGTGAATTTCACCTTGCTGGGTGATGGATAATTTTGTACGCCCATAAACATGTTTTGAGATTTTTTTTCTGATTTGCAGGGAAGTTTCTCGGCAACAGCTTGATGGTTTTGGGTCGTTGCATGTATGATTTGCTAGGCAGGTCTGGAGCAGTGCTCATGCAAGAGTGAATTGTTCCCTACAGCTGAAGCAAGGCCTTCTCAAATACCCTCCCCAGTGCTCATGAAACAAGAGGTCCCTCTGGGGTACATGGCATTATCCCTGGTCCTGTAAGAGTACCAGACAATGTTCCTTTTAATCCTTCTGGATGATTCTCTGCATCATTTTGAGTAGTTTCCTCACATGCTTGTGCTCATCCTGGGAGGACCGTCTTGCTGATCGTTGGCCTTCTCTCCATGCGCAGCTCTTTCCTCTCCAAAAGTCTGCCCTACATACTCGGGCCATAGATGCCTTGGTCTGCCTCGGTCTCCCTGGAGACTCAGCTCAACGATTCAACTCCCCAGGCATGCCACAGGCTGCAAGCCTTTGCAAGGAAGCAAGCTGGGGCCATCCTAGCACTGGCTTCATTTTCCTCCATCTTTCAGGGATCGCCATCTATTGCTGCATAGGGTAACGAGTCTTGAAAACAGTTGTTTTCCATGTATTTTGTCTCTTTTTGTCTGTTGGTTTGCTTTCGGTGGGAGGGTCAGGCTTGTTAATGTCTCTTGTCTGGAAGCAGAAGATAGGCTTCCCAATATCCTACTTAACCTCATCAGCCAGGCGTTGAAGTAGCTAACCTATCCTCCTTTGCAGGTAAGGAAGGTGAGGTTCAGGCAGGTGCTATAACTTGTCCAAGCTCACACAGCTTGTAAGTGGTGGAGCTCAGATTTCATCCCAAGTTTGTCTCTTTCTCTTTTTTTTTTTTTGAGAGAGAGTGAGAGAGAGACAGAGCAAGTCGGTCACGGGCAGACAGAGAGAGAAAGAGAGAGAAGCAGGGCTCACCCAAAGCAGGGCTCAAGCTCACCTGATGCAGGACCCAAACTCACAAACCGTGAGATCAGGACCTGAGCCAAAGTCAGATGCTTAATGACTGAGCCACCCAGGCGCTCCCTGGAAAATGGTGGCATATACTCTTTCCTGTGCTGTGTATTTCCTTCACTTGAAATGCTCTTGGGTGGGAAGGGAGAGGGGGAAGAGAGGGCTTGAAAATAGGACCACCGAGCACTGCAGAGTGGGTCCTGGCTTCTTCTGGGTGTGAATTAAGTCGAGGTGAAGATGGGAACATACGGTACAAATACGGGGACCATGCCCGGTATCAGCCACCTTCCTCTTTCTCATAGCAAAGGATCTAACTCAGCAGGTTGCCACACTGAAAACAAACCAACAAGTAAACCCTTGGTTGGGGAGAATATACGTCTTGGATTATTAACAACAGTAAGATTGAGAAAATAAAGATTACAAATTAATATACTTAGTTTCTTTTCCTGGGATTCTGACATGTGTCCTCAGTAAGAATTAGGGAGAATAAATTCTTCGACACAGAATTTCATCCTCTGAGTAAAAGTGTGCAGTTACTCTTTTCTTTCAACACCCCCTTTCTCCTGTGGATATGCTGCAGTGCATTCAGTGCGGGTCAGCAGAGACGTGGTTGGGCATGTAATGCAGACCCAGCCAATCATGAGAACCACAGAGTCTCCAGCCATGGCAACTGGCCCAGCCCTTACTTCCATGCCCCGGGCTGGGTCACTCCAAGTTCTTCCCTGGGACTTTGTCCATCTAGGACTGAAAGAAAAGGAGTTTTGTCTCGTGGTATACAGAATTGGAAGGCATGAGTCAGAGCTATCTGGGAGCCATCTACCAAACATGCAAAGAACTCGTGTGTAGTAGAAGGGAACAAGCAAGACAACATATAAGAGAAACACAGGCAAGAATGGAGCACAGTGGGGCTCAGTGGAGGGGACAGGAGAGGGTAATACATCAGAAAAAAAGGAGGTCATTGGGGCTTAGTCATTCATAATCTTCAGATCCCATTGGGTTCGAAGCCAGTGTTTGGATCTCCCAGTTGTATAATCTCATAAGTCCTATTTTATACTTAAATTAGTTTGAGTTGGGTTTCTGTTATTTCCCACTAAGTGAGTCCTGGTAAATACAGAGAGGAAGCAATGTACCCAATACAGGATCCTGAACTATAGGGAGGCAGGGATGAAAATTCTGCCCTTTATATTTCAAATATATCAGGTAGGATAGAGAGGTTGGGACCTGTTTCTTTACCTTGGGGTGAGCAAAGGTTGCCCCATACACAACCACTACTAAAAGTTTTTTATTATCATTGACAATTAAAAACTAACAATTCTTACGGGGCCCCTGGGGGGCTCAGTCAGTTAAGCATCCGGCTTCAGCTCAGGTCATGCTCTCACGGTTCATGGGTTTGAGCCCCGCGTCAGGCTCTGTGCTGACAGCTAGCTCAGAGCCTAGAACCTGCTTCGGATTCTGTTTCTCCCTCTCTCTCTGACCCTCCCCTGCTCGCACTGTCTCTGTCTCTCAAAAATAAATAAAAAACATTTTTAAAAAACTAACAATTTTTTATTATCAGACACATGTTGAAGTCATAAAACCTTAGTCCTGGGCACATTCTGGGTTTTATATTATTCTTCCACAACTGATGAGGAAGATCTTGGCTGTAGTCTCCCTTTGGAAGATGAGGGAATGGAGGCTTGAAGAGTTTAAGTCTCTTGAGTTTGGAACTGGTCAGTATTGGAGGCAGGATACCCAAATGGAGGTAGCCTGACTTTCCAGTCATGTCCTTGACCACTGTGCTACCTTGCCCTTGTATTTGTGCATCAGCAGCCTGAATACCGAGTAATGCCAAAAAATGACGTTCGATGGGTCTCTGACAGCACACTGAGTTTTCATTCTGCATCGGGCGTTCTTGTTCGGGTTTCTCCCTGCAGGATGAAAGAGCTGGTGGGAGCAGCGTTTAGAGGGTCAGGTTTGCTCCTATCTTCTAAAGCTGTGTTCTCACACTTCCTTACCCAAGTGACTCCTCATTTGACGTTTGCTCCATTTCAGTGAGTGCTGGTCCAGGTAGCAGAGAGTGAGCTCTGGTGCACAAGGGAATATCCTTAACCTGCGTTCCCAGAAAGATGCACAATCCCGTCTTAGGTATTATCCTAGCATAATTCAGATACAGTCCCTGCTTGACCAAGAAATCGGTGTGCTTATCCTTCAACGACACCAAAGCATGTGATTCTATAGAATTCCTGGTTGCCCTGATGACAAAATAAATGAGAAAAAGAAGAGTCCCAGAGGAAACCACTGGAGCCAGCACACACTTGGCAATTTTCAGTCTCTGAAAGTATAGACCATCTGTGAAGTCGAGGGCATGTATGTTACTCAGTGCGGACAGATGCCTGTTTGGACAAGTGAGGCTGGGAACTGAATATCCTTTGAACCTCTTTTTTGTGTTGTTGTTAAAAAGTAAGTGGGCTTTCAACTATCGGTAGGGCCAAATCGAGTACACAAAATGACACGTAGACCTCTGGCATTTTCTACGGTGGCTTTTGGCTTTTATCAGCAGTAGGGTTGGGAGACGTTTTCCTGGGCTGATGGAAGAGAACTTGGTAGGGGCGGCATATTTAGACAGGGTGGGGCTGGGAAGCAAATCACAGAAAGGCCCACCCTGGGTCTGGGCTGTGGGAACAATAAACACAGGGTAGACTCCCATGTTATAGGAAGGAAGAGACCGTCATTAAACTCTTTGGAAGAACGGAACTGCAGGGTCTCCAGTGGCTTTGGGGCTGGTGTCATCCCATCCCTGAGGTCATCATCGCACATGTCTTTCTTTCTCACACACCAGATGGTCTCTGCCTTGGAGTTGGCAAGCTGAGGCTCCTCCTGTCCCATTTGGCCAATACCTCCAGGCTAGAGTTTGCAGGAAGCAAGGACATTTGGAACTGAGAAGACAGGAATATTGCCCCCAGACCTACTTGGACAGCGTCACTTGGCAGATGGCAAACAGGGCGCCATGAGTCCTTGTGCTGGCCCTGTCACTCACTAGCCCTGTGAATCTGGGTGAATTCCATTACCTCTCTGCACCCCAAGAGTCTGATCGAAAAAGTAAGCAGTTATAGCCCAAAGAAACCTTAGAGGCTATCTAATTAAAACAAGCTATGACTCTGAAAATGAAGGGAATATCCAAAACACCATGGTTCTGTAGCATGTAGAATTTTCAGGAGATTAAAAATTCCTCATGTTTATTCTCTACCGTTAGGTTGCAAGTGAAGGGGCAAAAAGTAGATTAGAGAGAAACCCCAGAATCCCGCAGCCCATATTCTGAGGACCCTGGGTACTGATACTTCCTTATTGTTTGCCTTTAGGCCAATTCACATTTTTTCCCCAAATAGAAATACTTAAAAAGGAATCCTTCTATCACTTGCCATTATAAGAATTTTAACACATTGTCTTATTTTTATTGTATTTTTCCCCAATTACCTTCTAATTAGATATGTTGCTTGCCAAGGATCCTAGCCCCCAGGCTTCTCTCCTGAATGCTCACTAATCTCTCTTTTTAATAGAGTAGTAAAGACCTACTCATTCTGAGCCAGAGAACTTCCTCCTGATGGAATCAGCAAGTGAGAAAGTGAGGCCCTTTTCACTGATGTTCAGCCCTGAGATTTCATTGTTTTGTTCATGCACTTCCGAAAAGCCATCTCCAGAATCTACCAGTGGCCCCTGCTTGGCATTTTCTGTACCCAGGAATGGGAAGGTGGAGCCTCTCTTGTCTCACCTGAAGTCCGGTGAAATAGTCTAATCCTTGGGAGGCTGAAATCTGTCCTGGCTATTTGTTAAAGAGATTTCTTTAAAATAAAGGACTCTGTGTTTTAATCATGGCTTGCTTTGGTGCAGGCTTTATACGGGACTTCCATAAAAATAAACTATTTTTTACACCACACTGGCCCTGTCCAGTACTTACTGGAGAGTGACAGAGCAGATGCCTCAGTAAAAAAGCACCAGGCAATGTCCAGCCCCCACCCCTCCAACCCCGTTGAGAAGTCAAGCTTCCTGAGAGCTGGTGACGTTTCTTTTCAGACGTGGATCCTGAAGTCAGGTTGATCCTGTCCACACAGAATAGCGGCGAGCAAGTTCCATGTGAGTCGAAATCCTGGCACAGCAGTAAAATGTAAAGGTAGAGAGGTCTGGTAGAAGAATCCCTGTTTTTCTTTATAAACAGTAAACTTTGGTAGGCACTTGAGAAGGGTGACGTCATTTACTGTATTGATAGCGCAGGAAATGCTGTTGATGCTTGATGGGCTTTTCATAAACAGTGACTCAGGGACCTGGGTCTTCGGGATCATGGTGGCTCTGGGATCAGATGCTGTCCGGCAGAGCAATAAGCTTGGGCTCCGTGAGGTGGCAGGAGGGTGTTGGTTATGGGAACAGTGTGTCACATTTACTGTGTAACAAGGCAGTGGGGTGGGGGGGGAGAGTTTAAATAACCACCTGAATCGGGAGCAAGCGTCTGATTCAACCCCTACTATGATCAAATTATATAGCTCTAATGGTTCCACTTTACAATCAAGACTCTGAAGTGCGACGAGGTCAAGACGCCTACAGCGGTCAAGTCAGTCAGGAGGGGGGAGCCCCGTCTTCCGCATCAGGCTTGTTCCATCATGTTCCCTGAAATCTGTGGCACCAATTTGCCTTCAGGATGAGTCTGCCTTCCCAGCCCCCTCTGAAAGCCCTTTATCCCCTTCCATGTGCACTTGGGCTCTGTCGGAGTTCCAACTAGAGCATTTTCTATACAGAAATGGTATGTTTCCAAGACATTTATGTCCTCCTGAAACACACACACACACACACACACACACACACACACACACACACACTCCTAAGACTAGATATATTTGCAGGAAGAGTTCACTAGAGTTCCTTTAGGGAACTTTGAATACATTATACTGGGCTTTTTCTTACCCATAGTAACTCAAAGGAATATATACTACCTCGAAGATTTGGTCTTAAAATATATATTTGCTGGCAATTGCATGCCAGAGATAAAAATAAAAACATAGTTCAAGTTGACGATCTGACAAGGGAGTCTGAAGTGAGGTATGAAGATAAATTGCCCTAGAAGAGTTAGGGCACTCAGGCTATATTTACTACTTCTACCTGTTAATAGGTTTTTATTGAGCTCCTACTATGTGCCATACCCCATAATATGCCGTGATAACGAGCATTATGAGGAAAAGGCAGGTTGTAATGGAGCCTTACACAGGGAGCTAAAGGTAGTCTGTGGGTTTAGAGAAGGTTCCCCAAGGACAATTTTGAAGCTTACTTCCAAGGGAGAATACATGCAAGGTCAGAACCCCTCAACTTACAAAATCATAATGAGATACCTCCAAACTCATATTAGAAATAAAGTCCAAGTAGGAAAAAAAAGAAAACTTTTTTTAGCTCCTTAAAAAAAATGTTTTAAATGTTTATCTATTTTTGAGACACAGAGAGACAGAGTACGAGTGGGGGGAAGGGCAGAGAGAGAGGGAGACACAGAATCTGAAGGAGGCTCCAGGCTCTGAGCTGTCAGCACAGAACCTGACACGGGGCTCAAACTCATGAACTGTGCGATCAGGAGCTAAAGTTGGATGTTTAACTGACTGAGCCACCCAGACGGCCCCCAGAAAAGCTTCTTTTAAGCTTTTGTTTTTAAGTAATCTCCACACCAAACATAGGGCTCGAACTCACAACCCTGAGGTCAAGAGTTGCATGCTCTACCGACTGAGCCAGCCAGCCAGATGCACCCCCTCCCCCTAGCAAATAAGCTTCTTAAATATAGTATCCATTATATCAACTACTGACAGTAGAAATCTAATCTGGAAGAAGATAAACAGTGGTGTTAGAAATCATTTATTCATGTTTTTCCTCTCTGTGGCAAATATAACATTTGCCGTTTTCAAATGTACAATTCAGTGCCATTCACTACATTCACAGTGCTGACCTACCATGACCATGATCTATTTCTAAAACTTTTTGTCACCCCAGACAGGAACTCTGAGACCCTTAAGCAATAACTCCTCTTTCTCCTTTCCCTTAATCCCTGGCGGTGTCCAGGTCTGCTTTCTGTCTCTTTGAAGTTGCCTATCCTGGGTATTCCATATAAGTGGATCACACCATATGTGTCCTTTCGTGTCTGCCTTATTTCACTTGGTGTGATGTTTCCAGATATTTCCAGGTTGTAGTGTGCGTCAATACTCTGCTCTTTCTTATGGCTGCATGATATTCTATTATGTGGATAGACCACTTCCATTTACCCATGAATCTGTTCATGGATCTTCTGTGGTTCTCACCTTTGGCTACTGTGAATAAGGCTGCAATGAACATTGTACACACAAGCATCTGAATCTGTTTTCAAGTCTTTTGAGCTTATACCGCATAGTGGAATTGCTGGACCTCAGTTTTATGTTTAGCTTTTCAAGGACCATATACACTGCTTCCCATGTGGTTACGCCATTTCCCAATCCTATCCGCGAGGCGTGCAGGTTCTGATTTCTCTCTACCCTCACCAACACTTGTCATTTTCCAGTTTTTTTATTCTAGCCCCCGTAATGGATATGAAGTGCTGTCTCACTGTGGTTTTGATTTGTATTTTCCTGACGGCTACATTGACCATCTACCTACGTACTCATTGACCATCTGTATGTCTTGGTTAGAGAAATGTCCATCCAATGATTTTGGCCATTTGAAAAATCGAGTTGTTAGTCTTTTTTGGTCTCAAGTTATAGGAGTCTTAAAAAATATGCTGTGGATATTAACCCATTATCTCATGATTTGCAAATGTTTCTCCCCATTTTGTAGGGTTATCTTTTTTACTTTCCTGATAATGTCCTTGGTTGCACCAAGTTTCCGGTTTTGCTGAAGTCTAGTTTGTGAGGGCTGACATCACAAAATACTCTGTTTCTTTTTTTTTTTCTTTCACCATATCAAAATTACCTTTGGTTTCCTCTGAGTCCTCTCTGTTTGGCTCACAGATGTCTTCAGTCTCGCTGCTTCTTCCCATGGTCTCTTCTCATCCCTAGTGTCCACTCATATGTCCAATTTTCTTCTTCTTCTTATAAGGACCAGCTGTACTGAATTAGGACTCTCCTGTATATTCTGATTTAGCTTTAATTATCTTTTTGAAGATGTTATCTCCAAATATAGTCACACTTTGAGCTACTAGGGTTAGGGCATCAACATAGGATTTGGGGGAGACCCATCATATCTAATAACCCATTGCCAGATTCCATTCATCTGATTTTTGTTCCACAAATATTTACTGACTGCTTACTCTATGGCCAACAATGTTTCAGGCACTAGATAAGTAGGACAGAAAATGCTCTTGCCCACATGAAGGCTACTTTCTTGTTAAAGGAGACAGAAAATAAATAAATGGGATAATATTTGATAGGAACAAGGTCTATGATGAAAAGTGGAACCAACTTAGAATTTAGAAAGTGAAACACCAGAATCGAATAGATAGAATAGTGAGTAGGGGAGAGAGACTGTACTTCAATCCTGTGATGAGGGAAGTCCTCCCTGAGGATACGATATTTCAGCTGGCACCTGACTGGCGAGAAAGGACACCAGTTAGTTAAAAATCTGGGAGAAAATTCAAGTGGGAAACCACACCCTTGAAGCCAATGCACTTGGCAGAGCCAAGATTGGCCCCCTAGGTCTCTCCTCTTCCTTTTGAAACCAATTGTATTATGTGTGTCAAGGTTAACTAGCCAAATTGAATGACTCAGTATCTCTTCACTAACGGGAGAAAAGGTAAAGGGGTGTGTGTGATATCTGTCTATCTATCTATCTATCTGTCAAATTTACGGATTCTTTGGTGGCCATGTGGGGGTAATCAAAGGACATGTTAATTTGATCAAGGACATGTTATATTGACAAGCTCCCCTGGAATGCAGGTTCCCAGAAATACCTGAGATCAATCAACGACCTTTCTCGCTGTGCAAGGCACCCAGATCAGCTATCCTGGGAAGGAATGCAATGCTTACGTTCCATTCTCCAGACCCAGGGCTGGCCACAGTGGGATTTCTGGGCTGCCAGGGAGAATGAGAAGATGTAGATGCTTGGTCTTGGGTGGACTCGCCTGACTAACATCGGAATGACAGATTGTCTTTCACGGTCCCTAGTGACGGCTGGCGAAGCACGGTGGGGGCTCAGCATACAAGTCATATTCCACATGTACAGGCTTGTGAAAAAGCCCAGCCCAGTTCTCAGAGTCCTTTTGGACCCCAGACCAAACTCTCCTCCTTGGGAAAGCACCACCCAAAAGCAAACACGCCCTAAACACTCTCATTCTCCCACAGCACAGCTCCCAAAGAATTGTGTCGCTTGGCCCAATCTCTGCTTTAGGAAACACACTGTAGGAGAAGACCCTTCTCTAGGGAGAAGAGTTTATGTCTGATTCCCTAGGAAGCCTTATTTGACCCTCTTTTCTAACTTGAGTAGCGGAGAAAAGGTCTCTTTTGGGTTCTGATACGTGTGCGTCACC
The DNA here is from genome assembly GCF_006229205.1 of Suricata suricatta. Taxonomy (NCBI): domain Eukaryota; kingdom Metazoa; phylum Chordata; class Mammalia; order Carnivora; family Herpestidae; genus Suricata; species Suricata suricatta. The sequence goes on from NC_043715.1 coordinate 9,562,924, forward strand.
AGGAGCTCCACCTCCCCTCCCTGCCCCAAACAAGGGAATTTTAATCCCAAATTTCATTTCTCCAACACATGGGGCACCTTCCATATTCTGCCCCCAATATCTGTGCTTTGTTTTCTTTCATTATGAGCCTTCCTCAATCACATGTTTCTGAATATAAACATCATGTTTTACTCCTCTTTGAATCACGGCACCTACCATGCTCGGAAGAAATGTATTCTCAGTAATTTTGTTAGGGAAGACCGATTCAGTGAATTTTGAAAACTGTTTCATGATTTGCACATACTCTTACCAGGTTGAGCACTGCCGTGGTAGGCTTCGGCATAGCTATACTAGTGTTGGCATTAGAGGAACCAGCTCTGATGGATATTCTAGAAAAAAAATGACAAAACATTGTCATGTAACAAAAATCTAATTGCACTGTTTCAAAGGGAGAGGGATAAAACCAAATCGAACACATTTCTTTTTAGTTTAGGACTGGGGAAATCGATAGAATGCTTATCACAATAGAGCACTTATCCAAATCCCCACAGCCCCAAATGGAAGGCTTGATGGAACAGTACAAAAGAAAAGGCTCTCTAATAGACCAGAACACTTGAAAAATTAACAGTGCATGTAATTCAGTCATACTTTTAAACAACATAGTTGTGCATGAGTGGTAGCATGATGAATTATTTGAAGCATAAATGGTACTATCCACTAAGAGGACTAAAAATATTCATTCTCCATGATTCAGTTCTCTGTCTCATGAGAGTTAATATCAAAGAAATAATTCCAATAGATAAAAAGCAATTCTTTACTAGTACAAATCTTTCTCCACTTACAATGAGGTTACATCCCGATGAATGAAAATATCATAAGTTGAAAGTGCACTTAATACATCTAACCCACTGAACATCATGGCTTAGCCCAGCCCATCTTGAACACTTGCATTACCCTACAGTTGGGCAAAATCATCTCACACAAAACCTGTTTGATAATAAAGTGTCGAGTATCTCATGTAACTTATCGAATACTGTAGCAGAGTGGAAACCAAAGTGGCTGTATGATCAGATGGTTGTCAGCGTATCAGTTGTTCCTGCTCGTGATTGCCTGGCTGATGGGGAGCTGAGGCTGCCTCTGTTCAGTGTCACGAGCATCTAGACCACATGTTCCTAGCCTGGGAATATGATCCAAGTTCAAAATTCAAAGTACAGTTTCTCCTGAATGCATATCACTTTCACACCATCATCAAGTCAAAAAACCATAAGCTGACTCATGGTCATCTGTCTAGACAAGATTTTTTTTCATATTTACACAAAAAGTAAATTTAAAAATTATATAGTTTCTGGACTGCCAATGTTTTGAGATCTACATGATAGTCTATGCATCTGATACATCACTCGTTACTTAAATGTTACCACTGGTATATGTAAGTGCACAAACTAGGGTATATTTTGATACTAGTTTTAAAATGCAAATATAAAAGCATGTCAGTGATTGCAAATAGGTAAAATACAACAAAAACGGATTTCTTTTAGTTATTGAGCTGAAGTGCCGTATGCAAGAAGCTTGTGGGTGTGTAAAGATTTTGCCTAAAGTTTTGTAAACCAATTTTCTCAATTCAAAAGATAAATAAATTAGAATGGACAGAAGGAGGAAGCGCTAAGATTTGTTTGATTAAGAAAAATAAGGTATTGTTCATGTGATGTCCATTCCTCTCTTGCTGGTCTGAAATGAAGGTCCATCACTGTGTCTTCTAAGAACAAAGAAAAGGTCAAATACATTTTTTGAAAAGTAGAAGCTTTCCTAGATAGGAAAGGGGATAGTGATCACACGCAGAAAAGCAAATAGATGCCTTCGGGGCTTGTGAAAACAATTCTGGGGTCTGAACATTCATTAGCGTCATTTCCTATATATTTTTAATTTTTTTAGAGACTAGGAAGGGCGCTATTAGACTAGAAATACCCAGATGTTCTAAAATGGAGACACTTTAAGTCACTTCTGAAAACCAAAGGAGCGACTTCATCTTTTTAAAGGGCACTACTCTTGTCTAAAGAGCCTGGTGCCGATTATTAAACTGATGAGCATTTACAAATGAGTGTTGAAACTAATGTGGTTTGCATTTTTGTGCGAGAATAACTCCACATGCTATGTTGACGGCGTTACCTTGAGGCTGGAGGAGTAGGGGACAATGCATCCTGCTTTTAGAAAAGCATGTGATAAAGTTTCCCTGATAGTCGTGTGTGCAGGATTATGACATGGGAACTAGACTGTAGGGCTTCTGAACACAATCATACATGACTGAGAAAGTTGATTAATGACTTCTTGTCAACTTGGTGGGAGGTCTGCTGCAGAGTGACATGGGGATCACTCCCTGGGTCTGTCCTGTTTGTCATCCTTTATCAGCCACTTGGGTTGAAAGTATGCTTACCCTATCTTCAGCTCCCACAATGTGGGAAGGGATTGCTAACAGTGTAGACGACAGAACCAAGTACACAATGAAATCAGCAGGGGGAATAGTGTTCGCCAATGGAATGCAATAGGGAGAAAAGGAAGTCTCACTTTTTGGACTAATAGCAAAATTAGTAAGCTTACCATGGGAGGCATGAGACTTGGTTAGAGATCAGGGAAAAGAGGTGTGATTTTTTGTTTCATCCACTTCTAAGGCAAATAAAGTCTTTGGGATCTTTTGAATAAAAAGCTAGTGTTTATGTCATGGGGTCTGACAGGTCTATCCTTTGTTTCAGGTATGTCTACAGTATTGTGTCTAGCTAGGAACCTCACATTTCAAGAGGTTTATTAAAAAAGATGTAGAGAAATCAGAGGTAGGTCGACAGAGAAATGAAAGGGAAAGAAAGCCAACAGACGCTAGAATCTCACTCTGTGCCTGGCTCTGTGCTATGCTGGCAAATTTCTGCTTTACTCCTGAAAAGCCCTATGTCCTGGACACTGTGTTCATCAATTGATGAGGACCTTAAGACTCAGAATTTAAGGAAGTTGCCCAAAGATTAATAACTAGCACAGGGCCAAAGTGATATCTGAGTCCAGAACTCTAAGTTGCCTAAACCTATACCACTTTCTCCTCCAGGAAAAACATCCAAATTTATTGAGAACACATGCATTGTCTTCATATATTTCAAGCATTTCCATATAGAATAGGAAACAGAGTTAGTTTTATGGGTTTACAGATATAAGAACTAAGGCATTTGGTGTAATTTCTTAGAGCAACCAACTTCTGCTTAATTTAATGAGAAGTTTTATCCAACAGTGCAAAGATCTGTCCATATGAATCTTAAATTTTCTTTTGCTGGACCTATTAAAGCAAAGAATAGGTCATCTATCATGAATATGTGGACAGGATTCCTTAATCTCTTTCTGAGAAAGCGATTCAGCTCAAAGACCGGCACCATCCCTTCCAACACTAAAAATTCTATGAATCTATAAGTCAGGCCCTCGAGAACTTCAGCTCTTGGTCTTGAGAAAGGACCAATTTGCCAACTTCTCTGGTCCAGTACTTTTGAGTTCCTGTTTTTAATCCCATGCAGTTTTCCAGATTCCTGGGCTTTAGTTTCCAGCTCTGCAATTTACTAGCCCTGTGACCATAGACCTAACCTGTCCACTATCACTTCCCCACCTGCACAGGGCGGTCATAACCATGCCTTCTTTAAACACTTGTGTGAACAATGAAGGAGACGTTCATTTTTTTTAAATCCTTGGGGCACTTGGGTGGCTCAGTCAGTTAAGCATCCAACTCTTGATTTTGGCTCAAGTCATGATCTTGAGGTTTGTGAGTTTGAGCCCCATATTGGGCTCTGCACTGATGGCATGGAGCCTGCATGGGGTTCTCTCTCCCTCTCCCTCTCTCTATTCCCTTTCTCCCACTCATGCTTGTTTTCTCTCTCTCTCTCTCTCTAAATAAATAAATAAATAAACTTTGAAAAAAATAAAATAAAAAAATCCCAAGCACCATTCCTAGATCACAGCATAATCTTAATAAATCTTAACGATTGATAATTATAGCCCTGATTATAGTGATGATAAACAGAGTGACTTACATTTCCTTTTTCTTTTCTATTCTTAAATTCTTCAAGCAAGGATATCAAGCTGCTCCATGTGGTACGTTGAGGCTGGGATGGGCCAGAATATCTGTCTTTCCTGACTCCTCTGCTCTCTTACCTCAGGATCAAGTCAGCCCCTGGCAGAGTGCCAGCAGTTCTGGGGAAGGACACAGATGTTGAATTCCAGTCAGTGTCACTTGATTCAGGATTCAAACCAAGGACCAAGACCCCCTTCCATGGGTGCTACCGGTCTTCTTGCTATTTTAGTTCTAAAATGTCTGTTTAACCATTGACATTTATACATGAGGCATGTCCATTTTAACACAGTCAGATGGTTTGGAAGTATGTGAAATTCACACTGGGAACCCTGCATCCCACTATCAACCCTCATCCTAACACGTGCCTCCACACATACACACTCCCTAAAAGAAAGCTTATTTCAGAACTCCATGGGTTACCCTTCTGATTTTCTATTTCTCTCCAACCACAAAGAGGCCCCACTTCAGGATTTCATTTATATGCTCAACAATCATGGGAGGTGTCACCCCTCTACATATGATGTCTGTAAAGATCAGAGAGGAAAACTGGAACATTCTCCGACAGGTAGTAAGTTGCCATTAGGGTTAGAACTCTGCTCCGCAACTGTTGATTCTTATCACAACAAAGGTTGCCCAAGGTTGCTTAAACCAGACTTCTGGCTTATGGCACAAAGAATCCTGAACAAGATTATGAAATCAAAATTGAATTCATTAGTATTTGCTTTGAAGCTTTCACATTTAAGAGAAAACTAATTTATAGGAGCCTGGAAATTAATATATAACCCAACCTGTATCACCCAAGAATGTTTTGTAATTCTCTTTTTTACAGCATAAGACAAAGCAATAACACTTAGATGTTAAGAGACCATTTAGACATTTTGATATCTTGCATTTGGAATAAAATATGATTTGATACAACCTCAATTTCTAGCTAGTTCAGTCTTTTCCTACCACCAACTTGTGGGAGGAATTCAAAACGCTGCAATTCAGGGGAAGAAAATGTTTGTCTTTCCTCATAATGCTTCCTTTTTTGGGAGTTGTTTATATAATAATCAGAATCAGACAGTTTTTTTGCAGGCCTGGCAAGTGGCTACCAGTTTGGGATCCATTCTTATTTGATTAATTGGACCACATAGGAGACCCTGGAGCAGAACTGATGAGATGTTTCCTTTTGTTGTAACTAAATATTTGGGCTTTGCTGCATTTTGGGGGTTTTTTTGCCTGTATACACGAGACCACAGTGTTATGTAGTCTTCAATCCACTGTCGAATTTAGAACATTTGGCGTTTTGTTCTGTGATACCTTCTCTTCCTGCTGGGTAACTTTTTGAAGTTGGCATTCGGAGCTCATTGTACATGAAATATTCAGCCTTCGGGTAGCTCGTCTGTGACGGGTCCTCGGTGTGGCTGGCGGCACCTTCCATATGTCATGGGATGACATGTGGGCAGGTTCTGCTGACGAGTTTCCCAGACGACAGAGTGGTGCCCTGTGGGGACTCCTCGGGGAAGTGGAAAAAAGAGGTTGGAGATGAGAAAACTGGGGCCACCAAGTCTCAGGCCATTGTTTTGCTTTCTTTTGTCTGCTTTCCTGCCTTTCCCTCTATTCTAGCCAGAGTCTCCTACATGGGGAATGCATTCCTTTGCTGGCCCTCCAGAAGCTTCGAGGGGTGGGGGGAGGTGCATAGAGAATTAAAAAGATTTTTTTTGCAGCTTGATGTTTTAAACAATTAATATAGTCACATTTGATAAAACCGTTGTAACGTTTGTGAAGTGAATCAAGTTACATAAACGTTAGTAAATAGTTCAGGTGGTGCATGGATTTGGTGAAAAAGAAAAAGAAAACAAAAAAGAAAAACAAATACGAGGCAGCAAAGAAACTGCTGGACTCAGTTTCCAAAATTCCTACCATTTTTAGTTTTTCTGTTTATGTCATTTGCTTATTCCTTAACAACAGTGATCGTGATAACTAATGCTCTATTGTCCTTCAAATTCACCCAACTTTTGTATCTATCTATATGACTATATGATCTTCCTTGAATTTTCTTTTTCATCAAGGAGGAAGTTGTTATTATTTATCAGCTGGTGGGAGGGGGAGAGAGACCTACATACAATACTGCTTCCTGGTTCTGTTAACGTGAGGGCTTGGCCTAGAGTCAGATAAGCCTTTATCTTAATCCCTCCTTCTTCATTCACCAGTCAGGTGGCCTTGCATAAATTATCTGATCTCTTTATGCCTCAGTTTCTCATTCTGTAATATGGGGAGAACAAGGGATTATTGAGAGGAATCAATGGCTGATACGCACAAATGCTTAGTGCGGTTCTCAGCACACAGGAAGTACCCACTAAATTCGAGTTATTGTGGAGTCTTCTCATTATCACTGTGTTTCTAAGATGCTCTGAATTCCATGACGGGAAGGGTGTTTCAGAGGGATGGTGTGTGAAATCTCTACCGAGAAGCCTTTTGAGTTTTTGCTGGTTATATCATTCATTAGGATTGTCCCCTTGAAATTGATGAGATTTCCGGAGATATTCCTGGTTCCAAGACTTCCTCCAAGGTAAAGCCAACTCGTGGTTGTTGACTGTGGACATGTTTGGAGTTAATAATCCTCACATTGTATCTTAGGACATAGCATCCATGGCATACTGTTCCCATGTTCTCAGAAGGCTAACTAAGCAAAGAGAAAGTGAAATTCCTTCAGCTGACCCCAGGAATGTACTGTTTTCTATCCAGAGATGTCATAATGTCATTAATCATTGAAAAAGTTTGCCTCCCTGTGTCAACCCTGGTTTTTTGTTTGCTCATTTGTTTTTAAAAAACATGTCTCAGATCACCTCTAGAAACATACCCATTTGTCCGGCCATTTTGGAGTCTCATAACTCCTGAAGATTGCCTTTTAATTTTATTGTGGAAATGCATTACATTATGGTTCTGAAAGAAAAGAGATCTCCCAAAGTAATACACATGTTTCAGTAATATACATTTTTAAAAGTGATAAGTGTAGGGGCGCCTGGGTGGCTCAGTTCGTTGAGTGTCCGACTTCAACTCAGGTCATGATCTCATGGTTTGTGAGTCTGAGTCCTGCATTGGGCACTGTGCTGATAGCTCAGAGCTCAGAACCTGCTTTAGATTCTGTGTCTCACTCTCTCTCTCTGCCCCTCCCCCCTTTCAAAAATAAGTAAACATAAAAAAATACGTGAGTATGGTGAGGAAGGTCAGATGAAGCGGTGGGTACAACCCATCCCCATACATGTAATAGAAAGTAGCACTTCCTTAGAGAAAGCAACATAACAAAGATAGTCTAATGTCTTTAAAAAAGATTTTTTTTTTTTTGCTAGGATGAAATTATGCCTCCATTTTTTCCAGTTTCTCCAGTAAAGATAGAGGCTCAAAGTGAATGCCCAGGTTTACTGGATGGAATGCAAAACTCAAGCACTCTCCCTTCCCTGGACCCCCATTCCAGCTTTTCTCAAGTTGGAGCTCAAAAAAAAAAAAAAATTCTATGAGAAAGTAGATTGAGAACGTTGTCCGGTCAAGGATTTATTCATGTAATAATTCCATAAAAAATATTAAGTATCTTTCCTGTGCCTTGCACACGACAGCAATCACTAAGGTTTGCTGAGCATTTAATGTGCAAAATGTTACATCATAGAATCCTCGAAATGCGTGTGTGAGATACGGACCACTCTCTCCCCATTTCAAAGATGGCAGAACACACTTCCCTTCACAGTTAACCAGCTTGGAAAGAATGAGTAACTTGTTTGGGTGGCAGAACCAGAGTTTTATTCCAGAGCTGCCTATGCTATTCTTATGTTTTCTACCATTTTATCCCTCCTTCCTCTGTCATGTTATTATACAAACCTTCACCGAGCCCCACATATTGAGTCCCACATACTGAAGTCACTCTAGGATGGATCCTGAGACCTATTTCTCCTTCTAGACTTTTTCACTCGTGAGCTTCAACCCTGAGACATGTTGATATTTCCAGCCCAAGTCTTTTCTCTCAGACTCTACTCCAGGCTGACAACTGTAAGTCTCAAGGACACAGTTAAAACTCAACATTTTATTTATTTATTTTTTAATTTTTAACATATATTAATTTCTGAGAGACAGCGTGATCAGGGGAGCAGCAGAGAGTGAGAGGGAGACACGGAATCTGAAGCCGGCTCCAGGCTCTGAGCTGTTGGCACAGAGCCCGACACAGGGCTCGAACTCACAAACCATGAGATCATGACGTGAGCCAAAGTCGGACACTTAACCGACTGAGCCACCCAGATGCCCCAAGACTCAACATTTTAGAAGCTTAATTCTTCTATCTCACCTCACCCCCAACCCTGTCCTACATTTGATGCACTTCAAAGATGTGACTTCATTGAATGGTATCCTCATTCATCTCGTCGCGCAAGCCAGAAACTGTGCTCATCCTTGACATCTTCGCCTCCCTCACCTCAGGACTGTGGTAGATTCTCACCAATACCTCTCCATTCCCTCTATGGCTCTAGATCTCCACTTCCACCACCCGGGTCCCCCTACCGCCTCTCTGGCCTGGATAACTGCGTGGCTCTCCGGATTGTGCTTCCTACTCCGTTCTCCCGTCCATTCTCCACACATCAGCCATTTCTCCAAATGCCATTCCACCCAAAGAGCAGATGGCACTTCATCCCTGTCTTCTCATTTTTTAGTGGGTGCCACGGATCTGGTAGCAGACCAACATCTTACACAGTTCCAATTCTCTTCTATGCTTTCTGTCTTGTGATTCTTCACCCTTTGATCTCTGCGTTGGGCCACCCCAACTCTCCATCAGGTCCTTAGACAAGTCATGCAAGACCTTGACATATGGCTGATGGCTTGAAAAGTCATCTCTCTTCCAAAGTTTACCACCATAATGTCAATGTTTCCTTTCTTTTTCAGCCCAAGTACCACTTCCTTGCCAAAACATTTCTCAATTTCCCATACTGGATTAGGTCTGTAAATTTTATTCAAAGCACTTTAAATAATAGGTGCCTATATGCTTACCTGCATGTGTGTTTGATTAATACCCATTCTCTTTACTGGAAGATAAGCTCAAGAGAACATGGACCATGTCTCTGTGTTGACCATTATGCCCTCCTATGCCTAGTGTAGAGCTAGAAGATAGCAGTAGTTCAGTACATATTTAAATGAGTACATCCTGAGGAGGGATGATAGGATTACTACATGATTAAGCCAACTACCTTGTGTTCTAGTTATTGGTGAAGAAACAATCTCCATCTCCTAATATGGCACAGAAGTCTAAACATTAGTGATGATCAACATCACCTGGAGAACTTACTAAGCATGATGGCTCCCGCCCCCAACATTTCTGATTCAGTAGGTGTGGGGGTGTCAAAACTTTGAATTTCTAATGAGCTTCCAGGTGAGGTAGCTGCTGCCTGTCTGGGGACCAGACTTCGAGAACCGCAGTAGGAGACCATATATGTTTTAGGGGACAGTGCTTACATTTTTGAGAAATCATCCCTCCTTCATTTACTGCAGTAGGCATAGCCTTGGATGCTACAGGAAATGGACAGGTTTGCTCCTCCTGAGTTATTTCCAGCCCAGGGAGGAGCTCCCATATTTCAACAACCATGCCTGGCATTGCTCGGGGAGGGGGCGGGCGGGGACTCAGTTTCCAGCAGGGATTTTGCTCACTAGCAGGACTCTCGTGATTCTCAACAGGGATAAGTGCCTGCAACTGAAACTAAAATGCGGAGGGAGGGGAGGGAAGGCTTAGGTTTCAAACATCTTTCACTGAGGAATTAGTTATCAAGAGACGCACAACAATGGAGCATGCACTGAGCCCAGACACCGGCATTCACAGCAAGCTTACCCTCTGCAACTGGCTCCACGCCAGCCTGGAGCCAGGTGCCTCTCTTGGATCTGAGTCAAGTGCCCTGCGGCCACCTACGGAGCACTCAGGCAAGATCCTGAGAGCCCCTCACCTCCATCTGCCCTGCTTGATTACGATTTCAGGTCCCACCGAAGGACTCCCAGCTGGTTGGCCCGGGTCCAGCTGCTCAGGCTCGCCCATCACATCAGGGGTGCCACCACGGGGAGGATGGGCAGGACCGTCAGGAGGGGGATGACAATTGGGCCACCTTCTTTGCTTGGAGCTCACCTCAGAGAGGTATTGTTTACACACGATTAGAGTCTTTAGTGTAGCTTATTATCCTGGGCCTAGTGGCTGCAGAAAGGAACAGGAGGGCCAGACCATCAAAGCTAAGATACAGCTTATAATAAGAAACAAAACAAAACAAAAGGACTTTCTGGGGGAGGTGGGGTGGAGTTGTAGAAGATCAACTGTACATAGAGGAGGGCATTTATAACGTGCCCTGCAAGCCGATGAGCTCACTGTCACCACACACTGAGGTTCAAGTGCAATTCCGAGGGCAGGCTAGTGACACACTGTTGGCCCAAGGGCGTGTGTTTGAGTACATGCATGTCTGGATGGGTTGAAGGCAGAGGATTAGTGCTTGTTCTAGTAAATATTCGTAAGTGCAGAGTGTGATGGTCATGAGGACGCCTCGCAAGGATTCAACTCCAGTGGGTTATTGACCAAGGGCCCACCTGCTGTGCCCGGGCTTCCATAGCTGCCCTTGGCCATGGCCGTGCCTCCTGTGGACGGCTCCCAGCAGATGGATGCATGCAGCAGCCATATTAAGGCAGGCCTGCTGCTAGGAAACAAGGGACTCCTGCTGGTGCGCTCTGGGTGGAGGCCGCCTCAGTGGGCTTTCTAGGACCTTCCTAATATGGCACAAAAGTCTAAGATGCTGCCATCCGACCATTGGCCCCTCTCTCCTTCACTTGGGGTGAAGAGAAGTCCACATCATGACTGTTGGGTTTCTCAGACTTCCACAAACATTAACCCTAGGATTCCTTCACATTTTCTCCCCTGCAGAGGGTCCTGGTAAAATATGAAGGCAAAGGCATTCTCCACCTGGGTGAAGAAGCAGGAATTTTTACCGAAAGGGGCAGGTAGAGGTTCTGAGAAATGGAGAGGTTTCCTTTGTCTCTTGGTCCAGGCCTTCATTATCCACATCATCTACGAGAATTCTGCTTTCTGCTATCCATTAGAGTCCCCTCTCCCAACACACACGCATGCGCGCACGGGCACCCCCCGCCCCACATACTCATTCTCCTTCAGAGGATCTCCAACAAAGGCTCATCATCCCTGGAGAATAACTTGGCATTCAAGATCCCCCACATTCATGACCCCTTTTAGAGTTCTCTCCCACCTCAAGTGACAACTTATTATCTTTACAAACTACCCACCACAGCAAAGTTCATTCTTAAGGTTCTAGCCTAAAAGCCTACTCTATTTGTGGGGTCATTAAATACAAAAGAAAGAAAGAACATACATAAATAATGTAACAGCCCTATGGTGTATATCCTATGATTCAAATTACTTTTTATCTGCTAGGCAGTTGTGTCCAATTGTGATGAATCAGGAAACATAACTCAGAGGCTGTGTTGCCTTAAGAATCTTACTCAGCCTCTCTGGGCTTCCACTCTATCATTTGAGATGGTGACGTTACAGAGCTATTGTGCAGATTATAGAAGATAATATTGTATATGTGAAGGGTTAGCATAGGACCCTGCACTCTATAATGCTCATTAGGTGTTTACTATTATTATTACAAAAGTAGTTATGGTAAAGAAGCAAGCATGTGGCTGTCTCAACCCATAACAACAAGGTATGATGCATAGACAGTGGTTAATAAATATTTGCTAAATGAATATCCTTTAAGATAAGGATTCTCAACCTCAGCCCCATTGACACTTTGGCCAGGATAACTCTTTGTTGTGGGGAGTTCTGTTCTGGGCAGCGTACGGTGTTTAGCAACACCCTTGGTTTCTGCACACTAAATGCTAGTAGCAACCCCTGTCTCAGTTTTGACAACCAAGATGTCTCCAGATCCTGCCAAAGGTCCCTTGGGTACAGGGATTGCCCCCAGATGAGAACCACCAGTTAAGATAGAATTAATACAGCCCCTGAATCTCAGAGACTATTCTACTTTATTTTAGTTTTGGGTTTAATTTTATATGTCCTAATGGCAGAATAAAATACTGACTGTTTAAAGAGCACAGAGAGTAATCATTGACCCATTTTGGAGGATTTGGGGATAGTTTGCTTCCAATAGAGAAATCCAAGCTCTGGCTCATGCCAATTATGGTCTACTGGATTGACCTTTATACATGGACCCATTAGGTCAATCTGAACTCATGATGAGATCTGGCTTGGTTTCTATCTCTATGGTTGAGAGCATATATTCCAGCTTTTATATTTTAGACATTGACCATGTGAAAATTAATAGAAGGAAACCTCATGTAGAATGGGGCTAGGAGGCCGGCAGGGGGAGCTCTCTGGCCCAGCACTCAATTGCAGACCCAACAGGAAGAGGGGATGGACCTCGCAGGAGGCCACTACCCAGCTGAGAGAAGAAAGGCTTTCCTCCTGCCCTGGCAACAGCCCAGCCAATGAGAGACAGTTACAACTCAGCCAATGAAAAGCCACCATACTTCAAACTCCCAGTGTACTCCAATGGCCTTTTCCTTTACAACAGCCGTTCCCACGCCCCCTCTTTCCTTTATAAAAGACCGGTGCTAGCCCACGTGCCGTGGACTTGCCTATGACTTGGCCGAGCTTTGTTTTCTGGGATTGCAATTCACCGCTATTCCCAAGTAAACCCATTTTGCTGGTAACAACACTGGCAGTTTTATTTCTAACAACACTTTTTTGTATTACGCTTAAACTGAAGATTAATATTCCTGCTTTCTGAGGGACATGATGCCCTCCATAGCCTGAGGAAATCACTTTTTAAGCTTCTTTTCTCTTGTGGAGGGAGATGGTGGGCAGAAAGGGATCTCAAGCACCAGCACTTCTGTTAGTTGCCTTCCTCTGCTGTCAAGGGAGGAAAGCGATGAACAATTCGTTATTTCTGCAGAGCGCACCAGTGAGTTACTTGATATGCTAAGACAGGCCTGGATCCGGACAGGGGAGTGGAGGCTAGATTTTTCTGCCTAAAAAGCAAAGGGAAAAGAGAGGAAGGGAGAGTCTTCGGGTGTATGCAGATCTCCAGTCACATGGTGGGTGGCCAAAGGACTTGTAAGAAAGGGGTATCTGAGACCACCTTAAATTAGGTCAGTCTCTGCCCTAAACTCATCTGATGGTGGCACGATATTGGGAAGGCACTTAATGCCACCGAACTGTACACTTTGAAATGGTTAAAATGGTGAGTTTTATGTTATGTGCACTGGTGATGGTTCATTTTATGTGTCAACCTGACCAGGGTAAGGGATACCCAGGTAACTCATAAAATATTATTTCTAGGGGTGTTTCTGGAAGAGATTAGCATTTGAATGGGCAGCATGAGTAAAGAAGATCACCCTCAATGCCTGTGGGCAGCATCTAATCCTTTGAGGGCCTGAATAGAATAAAAAGTGCCAAAAGTAGGAGGAAGGGTGAATTTGTTCTCTGTGCCCAAGCTGGGACCTTCTCCTGCACTTGGTCATCAGCGCTTTGGTCCTTGGGCCTTTGGATTCAGACCAGAGCTACGCCAATAGGGTCCCCTGGTTCTCGTGTCTTCGGGCTTGGCCTGACACCACAGCCCTGGCCTCCAGCTTGCAGATAGTACATCATGGACTTTTCAGCCTCCATAATTGGATGGACCAGTCTCTCTGAAGAGCTGTGCTTCTATTCTAGAAAGATCCTACTGGCTCTGTTTCTCTGGACTAAGCCAGTATTTCACCATCACCACAACAAAAAAGGGTTTGAGTCCCCAAACTTTAGTTTGCCTGCCTTGAGTGGTTTGGGAGAAACAAGGTTCTTTGGTGGAGGACAGAGAGAAGAGTGGAAGAGCTGAGAGTTGGTGAGAGCCAGGAGACATGTTGACTTCCTGGACACTTCCTGTCTAGGAAGTCCCTCGAATTCTGGCAAGGCTGCTACATGTCCAATAGTACAAGGGATCTGGGGGCCACACCCACTGTGTTCACATTTTAAGGGACAGGGTGAATTCAGTCGTCATCTGACTTTTATAAAGATGAGAGTTTAAAAAGAAGGGCTCTGGGTGGCTCAGCCAGTTAAGCATCCACTCCTGATCTTGGCTCAGGTCATGATCTTTCAGTTCATGAGGTCGAGCCCCGCATTGGGCTCTGTGCTGTCAGATGCTGCTTGGGATTCCCTCTTTCTCTCTCTCTCTCTCTCTCTCTCTCTCTCTCTCTCTCTCTCTGTCTCTCTCCCCTGCCCCCCTCAAAATAAATAAATAGACATTTTTTTAAAGGTTAAAAAAGACTGTAGTCTATGTTCTAGCTTAGATTGTATCAATTGTTATTTATATTACTGATTTCATGAGGCCTCTGTAAGGGTCAAAGCTGTCAGAACTTAACACATACCAATTTTTGATGTCTGTTGCTACCTTTCCGCACACTCTTCCCTCCCTTTGCAGCTGTTAAATGGATTACTTGTTTTCACATTACATCCACATGATAGTTATTGCCTTTGGTGGTTGTTCTCCAAGTTTTTATCCTTCTAAATTTCCTCCTCGGTCCAACATGCCCTGGTTTTTGCTTCTCTCAGCTCCTTTCCCCCTGTAATTTAAGGTCGAAGGCTAAGCTGGGTCTGGCCTGTGACTTGCCTGTGTGAGTAGTCTGACACACAGGGACAGCCCATGTGAATTACGACGGTCCTTTTTGGTGTTAAGTCTGAAGTTTAGGGATGAATTCCAAACACTAGCCATTCCCAGCCGAGGGCTGGTCTGGTCAAGTCTTCAGGGATGGCTACACGACATCTCCCGGCGGACCCCAGGAGTACGAGGCTTTCCCTTCCCCACACGAACACTCCCTGGACACCTGGAGCTGCTGCAGGCATGTTTGGGGATGGGTTGTACCTCCCTCCCAGGCCCGACGCATCATGCTCCCCAGTAAAGATGGTGACATGAGACCTCACATGTGTTTCTACCACTGCCACTTACCCAAATCATGTCAGCAGGTAATTACTTAACTTCTTTGTGCATCGGACAGTCTTAACTTTCATTCTCCAGTTTAGGAAACTATTTTGCAGAGTACTTTGATGCTTATTTTCTTTCAGTGTTTCTGGTGCTTGGCCGACGACCAGGCAAGCAATCAATTAGCCGGGGTAATTTTCATCGTTGTTGCCATGACTATCCATTGCTCAACCAAGCTCAGGTCTCTGTCTGCTACAGTGGAACTTTCTGAGATCTGTGGATGCCTGATGCCTCTATGATCCTAGTTCTACATTATTAATTAGTCCTATGATATCCTTCATAAGCAAAATTGAATTCTAAATTGTAGCTCTTAGGAAAAGATACCACCTTGTGCATCTCCTGTTTATGGGTGCAATCCCGCACCCACCTGAGTGTTGGCATCCATAAATAAATAAAAGGTATTTGCATAACGTGTTCATTGGGCACTTACTTATCTTTTGCGTGGTTTGAGACAAATAACACTTGGGCTCCAAAGTCATGCTCTTTCGACCACCCTGCTCAGCGTCTGCGTATGGATCAGGAGTAACAACAAAGGGAGAACGCATCAGACCTGGCTCTGTCTCTCTGGCTCTGTGACCTTGGCTGGTGCCCTCACCTATCAATGAACCCAGTTTTCTAATTTGTTAGAGAAGATTAGTAATAGCCCCCTCACATGCTATTGGAGGGTGGATTGAGGGGCCCTACAGGACATTCTGTAGCATAATGTTTGGCCCAGACTAACTTCCCGAGTCACTGGTCTCTACCTCCCTTCCCCCATAATAGGGGCAACGGTACAGACATTCCAGCCGCTGCCACGATTTGTTATAGGCCCGCTGTCTCACAAGGAAGGAGGTTCTGAATTTTTGCTTCGGGTGGTGTGTTATACTCTTATGATGGACTGTGTCCCAGCCATTCACAATGGTGGTTCATATCTGTGACATCTTCCATGTATGATACCAGCCAAACGGAGCAGTGCGCAAAGGTACACCCAACACGGTGTTGACTATGTCAAATGGTGCTTACGGAAGGAAGATACTGTGTTATCTGCGGTCCTCTCCGAGGGGTGGATAATGGATTTTTCCACTCCTTTCATTATGTTTTTCTTTATTTTTCAAGACTTTCAAAAAGAGCTTGTGCTGGTACCTGTTACTATTTTTAAATTAAGTAATTTCTTCAGTCCCTCCACAGGGGACCTCCTTTGCCCATACCATAGTGTATGTGGCCATTTATCTGCTTTTTTTTTTTTGGGGGGGGGGCTGTTTTTGTTTTGTTTTTGTCTGTAGTCTCTGTATGTGCTTTTAAACCAAGAAAGTGTTTTATAATCAAAGCAGTGTGTTCAAAGCCGTGTGTTTGCAAGAGATCTTTCATTTGCCGTATAGTGAACTCATTGAACAAAGCAATATTTAGGCAATTCTGAAGGAATGGGGGTCTTTTGTTTGTTTTTTGTTTTGTTTTGTTTTGTTTAGGCATGAAAGAGCACAGAGCAGGGGGAGTTTCAATTGTAATGATTTTCCTCCGTGTCATTTAGCAGTTTTCCAGGGCTTTTCATTATGGCCGTGCTGGGCCATTTGAGGTACTTGCTTTCTAATCAGCCCTGGACGCCTTCCAGTGAACCTCGGCGGAAATTCACTGGGCACAGGGTTTAATTGGGGCCACCCACCGTGGAAGCGCTTCCCCCCTTTGTCCGGAGAGATGGAAGCTCTTAATGTAATGCACATAAAAATGCCAGCATGGCAGGGCAGGAGCGAGTGGGCTCTGATGTCCCGAGGCTGTTATTATGCCTCAGTTTAATGTTAGCTTTTTCAGGGAGACTCCGTCCAATCACGGGGGATGCAAGAACTCTACAGAAAAGAGAGCAATATAAAGTATTAGGTTGCAGTCTGAACACAACCCCTGATGTTTGGAACCTCTCTAAATAGATCCCAGACTGCTTTAAAAATAAGAAATACCACCCCCCTCTCATCCCTTCTCCTAAAATACCTCTGGCACCTTGGATGCCTTAAGTTAATTCATTGCAAAAGCCGGTTGAGTTCCAATAATTGGTTTTAAATGATCTGCCTCTTGAAATTGTGCCTTGCAGTCTAGTGGAAACGCCAGCCTCAAGCATGGTGGGGCCAAGTCGCTACGCAGCTTCTGGAAACAAATTGCCTGTGTAATGGGGTGCAGGCTCTATACAGCGCTCCCAGCGGGGTGGGGATTGTGGAACTGGGGTAGGCAGGGTGTCTAGAAGCCCAGAGGGCGGTGGTGTTTTGGATGATGCGGATAAGTCAATGGAGCTGTGACCTCTTTGCACGCTTAAAATTGGAAATGTTTAATTTGGATGTGGCTAGGGCCATCTGCAGGCTTCTTATTGGCTGTGCTTCCCAGGATAACACAGCAAGCATCCTCGGAATAAAGATGATTCTTGCTCAGCCCGCCCCAGGATAGTGGGATAAAGAGACAGAGAAGAAGAATGAGGCTATTACTTCTCAAGTGCTTAATCTAGAACTTGACCTGACGATCAGGATGATCCCCCCCGCCTCCCTCCTTCCCTATGAGACAGCGCTGTTACTGCAGCCATCTTGTAGATGGGGAAACTGAGGCTTGTAGAGGGCAGGAGACTAAGTTCACCCAGTTAGTGCCTAAGTCGTGTCTGTCTGCTGCCTTCTAAAGCTTCATGTGCACGCAGTCCCCTGAGCATCTCGATCTAATGCAGGTTTTGATTCAGGGCTGGGGCGGGGCCTGCGCCTCTGCCTGACTCTCCGGTGATGTGGGCGCTGCTGGCCTGGGGTTGCCCTCTGTGTATGTAGGCTCCAGACACGGATGGGTCTCAACTGACCACATGTCAGTTCCACCTGGCGTCAGGATTGATTGACTCAGAATCTCGGGATTGGGGGGCGGGGACTTGGCCACTGGGCACCCGGGCCAAGAATGCGGGCCGAGGTGGGGCACTGTATGGCTTTAGCCATCGGGGTGAGTATCAAGACACTTGGTCAACAGGGCCCAGAAAGGGATGGAGGAAAAGACCACTGTGTATTCCCGGTGAGGGAGGAAATGAAAATGGGCCACGCTGGAGGATGAGGGAGGGGGAGAGGGGAGCTGGGGCTCGCTCCCAGGTAGGTGTGGGACCCCTTGGGTTATGGAGCCCGGTCCTCACAGAAGCCGAAGAAGTGAGTTTCCCTGGGCAGGGCTGGCTGAGGACGTGATAGAAAGTGCCCTTCTCAACGGGTCTGGATCAGTTTCCTTCTGGGCGAAGAAGGGTTCCATTCAATGTCTTTCCCAACGTGTCTGTCCCAGCCCCTCCTGGGTACTAGAAACAGAGATGGCCAGGTGCACTTGGCTCTAGGCAGCTGGGGAGGCAGCAGTGGTTGGGGTGGGGCCATGGCCCCTATTGTGTGAGTCTCATGGAGGTAAGGAGCCCCACCCCCACCCCAGCCAAGGGAAGTCTGTCCTTCGTAAGATGCCCCATTTTCTAGTCTGAAAGGGTGCCGAATGTCCAGGGCCTAAATTAAGGCATTTGCAATGAGGACTGAGCCTGTGGCATTTCTATCAACAGTTTTGGTGACAGCCAAGCCCCCTTCCCTCCCACATTCAGGGAGGCTCCCAAACCTCCCAGTTTGGGATTCTGGGCAGATGGTTGCAGCTGGAGAATGGCTGATGGCTTCCGCTCCGTGCCTTGTTGAGTTTCAGGTGACTCTGCCACATCCAGTGAAAACTGCCCCATAAGTGGTAGGAAATGTGTGTCTGGAGCTTGGGACTGGGAATCAGGCTGGCGTCACAGCTTGTTGGGGGGGGGGTGGGGAGGGGTCATCCGCAATTCAGATGGGATCTGAGTGCACGAGGGGAGGAGATGGTCTTATTAGAAAAGATAAGAGAGGAGGAGGACACAAAACCTGAGGAGCATCGCTATTTAAGGGACACAAAAAGGGAAGAGGAATCACTGATTAGTAAAAATTAAGAAAAAACAAACCCCGACAGGCCACGGTAATGACCTGGAAGATGAGAGGTGAGTGGCTTTTGAGAAAGAAGTGGTGATCATCAGTTTCAAATGTTATAACTGTTTAAAGAAGTGAAAGCCAAAGTTTCTCTGGAATATTTTTAATAGCTCTGAGTGAAAGGAACAAGGTGTAGATCTTTATGTTTCTATATCTTCATTTATTTTTTTAAATGTTTGTTTATTTTTGAGAGACAGAGAGTGCAAGCAGGGAAGAGGCAGAGAGAGGGGGCAGAGATAGAGGATCTGAAACAGGCTTAGCACTGACAGCAGAGAGCCCAATACGGGGCTCCAACTCTCCAACTCACGAACCCTGAGATCATGACCTGAGCCGAAGTCAGATGCTCAACCAAATGAGCCACTGAGGCGCCCCATCTACTCATTTTTAAATTGCTTTATTCTCATTTCACAATTATAAAATTATTCTTTGGAGTCTGGCCGTGGTGGAGACTGGTTCAGGGGACTTGGGGCAGAAGTGAGGGGTAAGTGACTAATGGCATGAAACTGCAGAGCCTAGCCTTTAAAATTGTTTAAATGTTTATTCACCTTTGAAGGAGAGAGAGAGAGAGAGAGAGAAAGAAAGAAAGGCAGGGGCAGAGAGAGAGGGAAACACAGAATCCAAAACAGGCTCCACGCTCTGAGCTACCAGCACAGAACCCAACACAGGGCTTGAACCCACAATGGTGAGATCATGACCTGAGCCAAAGTCGGATGCCTAACTGACTGAGCCACCGAGGCGCCCCCGCAGAGCCCAGCCTTTTGAAGAGCTCCCTGAGAAGCCAGGGCACGTGGGAAGGACGCTGGGTAAATGCGGGAAATGATAAAATGGGTGATTCAGAAGTAGTAGCTGTACATGGCAGTCGCTGGGATGAATCTTTGCTTCTGGTCAATTCTCTAATCCAGGATAAGCAAAAATCTAAGAGGAGGATGCACCCCAAGCTGGGCACTGTGATTGGTTTCGTCCTGCCCGAGGCTGAATTGAAGTGAAATCCAGTAGGTCCTAGGCTTCTAAATCCTGTCCCTAAAAGGTGTCTGTAGCCCAGAGGGGCTGTTCTTGTCCTAATTTGCATGTCTTCCAACTTTTGGCCACTTCTATGCGTCTGCCTGCGAGGAAGAGATCACCATTTCCTTTTCTTTTTTTTTTTTAATTGATTGAGGTGTAGCTGGCACTGGTGTTACATCAGCTTCAGGTGTACGACACAGTGACCCAACGTTTG
Source organism: Suricata suricatta (assembly GCF_006229205.1). Lineage (NCBI taxonomy): Eukaryota > Metazoa > Chordata > Mammalia > Carnivora > Herpestidae > Suricata > Suricata suricatta. The sequence continues at coordinate 9,583,186 of NC_043715.1, forward strand.
TGTACATTGCGCAGTGATCAACACAGGAGGTCCAGTTACCCTCTGTCATCTTACAAAGCGACAGGATTTTCGGTCACGGGCCCCGTTCGGTGCATTCTGTCATCACTGCTTTGTAACTGGAAGTTTGTAGCTCGTCGTCCTCCTCTCCCTGTTCGCTCCCCAATCCCCCTGCCCTGCGGCAACCACCGATCTGTTCTCGGTTTCTACGAGTCAGGGTCTTGTTTTGTTAAATTTTTTAGATTCCGCGCCTAAGTGAAATTTTGTAGTGTTTGGCTTTCTGTCCGATTTATTTCACAACCAGACATAACATCCTGTGTAATACCCTGTGGGTCCATTCTGGTCACAGATGACAAGATCTCTTTCTTTTCTATGGCTGTGTCATATTCCATTGTGTATAGACACCCCTTCTTGATTCATCTATCGATGGACACCTAGGCTGTTCCCATATCATGTCCATTGTAAATAATGCTGCAATGAAAATGGGGGTGTATATACCTCTTCAATGTGCTGTTTTAGTTTTCTTCAGCTGCGTAACCCAGCAGTGGAATTGCTGGGTCATAAGGTAGCTCTATTTATTATTTTTTTAAGGGAAACTCCACACTCTATGAGCATCATTTTCTAACGCACACCTATGCACTGCACCTAAGAGCTACGGCCCTAGAATCAGATGAGAAATGTTGGGGGGTCAGTCTGGAATTTGGATGAGGGAACATTTCAATGACACCATCTCTAGGCAAGAGCTCACAGCCTCAGTCGAATGGCCACAGGAGGAGGGTCCAAAGGAAGTTGGAAAAGGGGGAGAAGGGCTACCATTTATTGAGCACTGATAGTTCTGGGTTCTGTATCAGACATTTTATTTTATTTTTAAAGTTTATTTATTTATTTTGGGAAAGAGAGAGCGTGAGGGCGTGCATGAGCAGGGGAGCGGGGGGTGGGGGCAGAGAATCCCAAACAGGCTCCGCACTGTCAGCATAGAGCCCAGTGCAAGGCTCGAACTCACAAACCATGAGATCATGATCTGACCTGAAACCCAGAGTCGACGCTCAACTGACTGAGCCACCCAGGCATCTCCAGACGTTTTATATCTGTTGCTCCATTTGACCCTTAGGAAAATAAAAAATAGGTGAAGGATTAATTTCTTTGTGTGAATGAAGATGAGCACATTAAGACTTTGTGTTCAAGGTCACATAGCAAAAGTACTAGAATTACTTTTGTTGAAAATGATAGAAGACCAATTTAAAGGGGAAAAGAAAGTCGGAAAGAGGTTTCTCAGCTTCAATGGTAGTGACCCCAAGGATCAGCGAAGAGGGTGCAAGAATTGTGGCTGGAGCCTGTTTCTTTCCTTGCCTTCTACTTGGGGAGTTTCATTTTTGAGCTCAGGGGGCTGGCTGCCGACAAATCCAAGTTTTAATCATTCATTTTGACAACCTCATCTTAAAGATGGGCTCATTCCCCCAAACTGTAGATAAACACCAGTGGATGATTCTAATAGGTCACGCTGGAGTCCAGATCCCACCAGTAAGGCTCCACCCCCCACCCCCACCCCCCGCCACCAAAAGTGCTATTACAAGTTTGGGCAGGTCTAAATCACGGATTAAACCAGAAAGAGGGAGCTGGAAATGCGTAGAAGGCAAATTATCCTCTCCCACCCAAAAATTGAATCAAACAAGCAACAAACACCACTCATCACTAGAGCAAGGATTCAATCTCACGCCGGCCCTTCATGATTTCTATTATACTTCGATTCCCCCCTGAGTAAGGAGAGACTCGGAGGCATCCGGGTGGCTCTGAGTTCTGAGGACTCAGAAACAGCGCTGGCGTTTACGTGACGAGTCGGGATCCTGGGCCACAACTGCCAGCTGGTGATATGTTTAGTTACATCAGAAGCCACCAGGTATTGCTTAAAAGACAAATGTCTGGACCTCATCCCAGACCCACTGCGCCTTACTGGGATTGCCCAGCAGTGTGGTTCTACACTTCCCCAGGTGATTTTGGTTAGTACCAGAGCTGGCCAAGCCTGGCCATCCCAGGCTCCGTGAGGACTGGCTAGGCTTACAGGTGTGAGCTAGGGAATCACCGGGGGCGAATGTCTGACCCTGCGTGTGCTGAGATCCTGGTGGTGGCGAATGAGGAGAGAATATTTCACCTAGACCAGAGTCGTCTCCCTTTCTTAGGCAGCCTGATAGTTTCCAGAGTGTTTGCAAAGTCTCTGTATTCCACCCTTCCACTGTGCAGAGAGCTCGGAACTTGGCCTCGAGTCCGATTGTGGAAATAAGTAGGTCTAATTCCAATACAGCCTCCTTGGCTTCGGGCAAACAAACTGCTTTTAATAGTAGGTCTTGGGAAAGCACTAAAAATAGAACAGGGAACCAGCACCCTCCAGACAGGATCAACAGAGGCAAGTGGAGAGGAGTCGTCTCCTCGCCCAGAGAAGTTAGGACACGCGCAGGTTGTAAAGCAAAGAAATCAGGGTCCGTGTCCTAAGAAGTGTAACAAGAGATTGAAAGAAAACGCAAGAGGCGGAGTCGGGGGGGGGGGGGGTCGTGTTGACAGTTCCTAAATGGTGTTTGATGACCATCTATTTCCAAAGCTAGCTGGTAAGCTAAGAGCCTCTGTCTGCTTCCTGCATGGCCACTGACAAATCGAAAACAAATCTGGTCACTTGTTACCTGTTGGGATTTCAGTCTCTGCGTGGTGCTCACCTTGGCGTTCCAGATGGTTATCTCTAAAGAACATGGACAATGTTGGGACCTGCCATTCTGTCATCCTCCACCCCCTCCTTCCTCCCCCACTCTTTCTGAGTACTGTGTCCAGAACCTTGGCCGGAAGGAAGCCCTTCCCTTGGGGTTTCAAGGAGATGAATAGATTTCCATCTCTTTGTTTTTCCGTTTGGCTACCACGTTGAAATACGTTAAACCTTGTTTTCTGTTTCTGTTTTACCCGGCTCTGGCTTTGGATGCATGGCTTTAGATATCTTTCTCTTTGGACGTGAAAATACACTCTCCAGGAAGCTGTCAGGACTCTTCAGCGAAACCTGATGAGATACTCGGTGCAGCTTTAAAATACCAGAGGAGGGGCGGTGTCCTTCTGCTCTCTGCACCCAAAAGGGAGGAGAAAGTAAGGGCCGTTCATGGCGCAGAAAAGTCAGCAGCGGTGGGAGAACAGCTCACTGTTCTTACTCTCTATGAAAGGGACACTTGCAACTTCTTAAAGCAGAGACCAAGGGAAAAGTGGATACAATAATGGGGATTGCCATTTTTTCTCCTGCTGGCTAGGAGGAGGTACATGACTTATGGCACATTCTTTTGAAGAAATGTTAAACTTAGGCCAATGTAGAAAAAAGAAAAACCGATGCCTAGAACTGTATCATTGATATTAAAGAAGAAAAAAAAGGGGGAGATGTATTAAAAAAGGTAAGAGTAAAACCACGTAGGGGCGCCTGGGTGGCTCAGTCGGTTAGGCGCCGAGTCCTGGTTTTGGCTTAGGTCATGATCTCACGTTTTGTGAGTTCGAGCCCGTGTTGGGTTCTGCACTGATCACTTGAAGAGGCTGCCGGGGATTCTCTCTCTCCCTCTCCCTCTGCCCCTCCCCTCTTCAAGTTCTCTCTCTCTCTCTCTCTCTCTCTGTCTCTCAAAATAAGTAAATAAACATTAAAAAAAAAGAGTGAAAACATGTAATCTTTCCATCTCAAGCTTTCCCACCATGTCCTCCCTCCCTCCCTCCCTCTCTTCCTTCTTACAAATATCTATTGAATGCCTGCTGTGTGCCCGGCCCTGGGCCAAGTTTGACAGAATACAACACAACAGGTTTATTCCCTGTTTCCCCCTTTGGTTTATGTGATGAACTGAATGTGGGTGTCCCCACCCATTCATATGTTGAAACCTAACACCCAAGATGGGGTCTTTGAGAGACGATTAGACCATGATGACTGGGTCAGTGCCCTTATAAAAGGAGATTGAAGAGGACACTCTGGTGGATTCCAACATGTGAGGATATAGCGGTCTATGAACCAGGAAGCAGGCTCTTGCCAGAAACCAAATCTTCCGATAGATTGGTGCTATGGTATTCTCTTATAGCAGCCCGAATAGACACAGACAGATTACAAAGAACTTTATTATTTTTAAGTTTATTCATTTATTTGTAAACAGAAAGAGAGCACAAGTGGGGGAGGAATATAGAAACACGGAGAGAGAGAGAGACTCCCAAGCAGGCTATGCACTGTCAGCGCTGAGCCCGATGCAGGGCTCTAACTCACAAAAGCATGAGATCTTGAAATCCAGGGTCTGGCGCTCAACTGACTGAGCCACCCAGGCGCCCCTGAACTTTAGGTGTACATTATAGTGTCTTAGATTCGTACTTGCAAAATCAGCTAAGATTTGTGTTTCCAAATAACAGAGATGGGCACTACTGTGCGATTCACAGCTGAAGGGCTGGACCTTGTGGTCCTGACTCTCTGTCACCATCTAGAGGCGATTTATACATATTGCAGGGCTAGTTCTTGGAGGATTGAATGCATAAAATCATCTCAGAAGTTATGACTGGCTTTGCAGTGTTTATATACTGGCCCTGCAGAAGAAATTGTATCCAGTCATTTTCAAATGGATGGGACTGGACACTCTGATCTCTCTAGCTACGAGTATGTGAGAAATGGGTCTTTGTTTCTGTATCAAACCGCAGAGGGCTGGGATTTACTGAGTGCAAAGGTTTACTAGCGTATGGGAGAAGAGGGAGAAGTGACTTATACAGCAGGTTCAAGAGGAGACCCTCACTCTCTTGGTGTCCAGTTGTTTCCTTACTAAAGCCCTTAAGTCACCTGTGTTAGAATCACCCACAAGTGCTTGCCACAGATGCATATCTGAGCCCTACACCAAATCTACTGATGCAAAATTTCCATGGCACGTGGCCCAGGAATCTGCGTAGTAAGCCAGCATCACAGGTGATTTTCATGCACGTTCAAATTTAACATCAGATGCATGAAGGAACAGAAATACAGTGTGCCCTCTGTTCTCACTTTTAAAGCCCACGTATAAAGTGCTTAGAAAAATAGTCAATCCTGGAGATACCCTTCTGATGCATTGTGTGTATTCTGATTCCACGGATTATAAGATGGAGACCACAAGATCTTAAACAGATTACGTTGGGACACCCAACTGCTTTGTTGCATCTGGGTTTCCTCGCTGTGTGGCCTTTCTTCAGGGCCTTCCCCAGCGGAAGTGCTTGCGTCGGCAGCCCCGCCCTACTCCTCATGGCCGCATCCAGTGAGAAGGTCTCAGTCTCTGCGTACTGAGCTCTCATTCGTTCTTAGCTGACATGGACCTCATCCTAACCACCTCGGCACTCTCAAGACCAGAACAGGGTCCACATCCACCTTTCCTGCTACCGTCCTTGTCCAAGATGCCCTAATTACTTACCTTCATTCCAGCAAGTTTGCTTATCCCCCTGGCCCGGGCTCAGTACCTCCAATCCATATCCACACATGATCTGAGACATTTTTTTAAGTGTGTTTATTTATTTTTAGAAAGAGAAAGAGCACTAGCAAGCAGAGGAGGGGCGGGGGGTGGGGGGCAGGAGAGGAAGAGGATCCCAGGCAGGCTCTGCAGTGTCAGTGAGGAGCCCGACACAGGGCTTCAACCCAGGAACTGTGAGATCATGACCTGAGTGAAGTTTGAAGCTTACCCAACTGAGCCACCAGGTGCCCGTGAGACTTTTAATGAGATAATGCTATCCTCTCCACTCTGTCTCTCACATCTTAAATCAAACAGGTTCCTACATGCTTCCCCCGCCCCTCCAAGGTCCTATTGATTTGACCATTAGCTTTACCGCCTCTCCCTCTGGCCTGTAACTCTTTGGCCCTTTTTCTGCTTGAAGACCTCCCCTTACCTTGTGATCCCTCTCCCGACACCCAAGACCTTATTCCCTCTTCCCTTGGAAAATCTACCCCCTCTCTTTGGTCTTATTTGAAAGGTCAGCTCCAAAGAGACATCTCACGCTTAGTCACACACACTTATCCCCACCCCAGCGAAACTAGATTCTGCTGTTACCCTTTCTCAATTAGGCGCCTACTGTGTCCCATCATAGTGTTTGTGGCCATTTGGGTTCTAGCACTGTTGAGTTATCCAATCACAGTCTTTCCCACCGGCCTGCGAGAATATATTTCGTTCAGCACCGCCAACAGGAGGGATCCCAAGATCAGACAAATGTATCGAGTCAAGGACAGGCGCGCGGCCAATTGGACCCACGTTCACCGCGATGGCAGCACCTCTGGACACGGCCGGGTTCTGGGAGTCGTGGTGTCCGGGGCCCGGATTCCGTCTCTCGGAGCTGGAGGCATGGTCACTGGGAGAAGGGAGAAAGATGAGAAGGGTGAGCAGCGGCTGGGCCACCGCCAGCCTGCCGTGAGCCGCAGGCGGCCACGAGGCTCAGGGTCCCAGCCCTCCAGGCGGCCCCCCGTTCGCCGGCTCCCGGGTTTCTGGGGTAGCTCGGCACCCGTGAACCCAGCTGAGTCCCGTTTCCTCTTCTTTATCAAGGGGTTAATAGTCCCCACCTTGCAAAGATAGGGCCTTGAGGTATAAATGCAGACAAAGCGAGGGATAGCACCTGGCCCTCGGGAGGCGTTCAGAGCGCCAACTACCTCGGCTGTCTCGCCGGGACACTTGCACGGGAGAAGTCTGCACGGGCCGCGAGAGGAGCCGCGCCGCTTACCTGGGCCCGCCCCCTCCCAGCTCGGCCCTCCGTGCGCTTACATTACGTGTTCCAAGGCTGACCCAGGGCTCTCCCCCTTCCCCCCGCCTCCCTCCCCTCCCCTCCTCCTCCCCCTCCTCCCGCGGAGCCGGAGCCGGGGATCCCACGCCCTTGCACCAGCCCGGGGGCTCGGACGGGCCCGGGAGCCGCTGGTCGCCAATCACCGTGCGGTGGAGAGGCGGGCGCTCGGCTCGGCGCGCCGGGGGAGCCAGCTGGCGCTGCTTTCCCCGGGAGCCTCAGACGCGCACAGACAGACAGACGCACAGACTGGCGGGCCAGCGGGCGGGCAGGCACGGACAGCGTCCCCCGGCCGTCTGCGCTCCGCGGCGCGCGCCAGCCCGGG
>NC_043715.1:9590369-9594759 GCF_006229205.1 Suricata suricatta
GGCAGGTGCCCGCCGAGGGGCGCGCCGAGAGCGGGGGGCGGGGGGCGGGGGGCGGCCGCCCGCGCCGCGCCCCTCACGCGCCGTGTCACCTTTTCTCTTGCAGGTGCTCCAGCTGTGCTGCCTCTGCTGTGCGTCGGTCGCCGCAGCCCTGGCCAGTGATGGCAGCGGCGGCGGCAGCGGATTGAACGTTGGTTCGTATTTGCTCCCCACCTCGAGAAAGGGCCCTTCCAGGCACTTGTCCCTTCTTTTCCCCCCGAAAGAGAGGAAAGTGGGAAGGCGCATTCCACACCCTCCCCCCTCCCCCCGGCCCCAACCTGGCAGGTGTGTGCCCGTCCTGGAAAGGGTTTCTGTTTGGAGGAGGTGTGTGTGTGTGGGGGGGGGGGTGATGTGGCAAGGAACTTATCAAAAGAATCAATGCCTCGAGCTGAAAGTCACATAATTGAGAAAACAATACTTTCCCTCGTTCACAGATGGCTTGTTAAAAAAAAAATACTGTGGTGAAGTTAGGAAGTGGACATTGACTAGATGGTTGATATCAGAAGCCACCTTCCTCATTTCCTTCCTCTTCTGGGAAAGCCTGCCGAAACTAATTTTGAGGGGGTAGGCTGTGAAAACATTGGAGACCTCCCCTTCCCCATCTTCTCCTCTTCACTTTCCACTTGGGTTCATTCTCTAACCTTCCTTCTCTCCTTTTTCCTGCCTTGGGTTACGGATGCCCAAAGACTGCCTTTAGAGGGAGGAGAGCAGGTAAGGTGCATGTCGAGGGGGTGGGGGTGGGGGGCGCTTTCTCTCTTCTGAGGTTCCCAGCGGAAAACCTCCAGAACACCCTTGACTTTGTCATTTATTAACTTCCTGATGGTGCCCAGTGGAAATCCTTGGTGCCACTGCTTCTACCAGCGACAGGAGAACAGCTGATCCACGTGTCTAGCAATACCTGATGTCCAACCCGGATCCTCTAATTTTTAGTCTTGCAGGGTCATCTCCTGCTGTGGGAGAGCAAGGCCTACTGGGGAGAGGGGGAAAGGCTGAGACCTGGTGTAAGGGCTGGGAAAGTGTGGGTGAGATAAGGGGAGAGGAGAGAGCCAGGAATTAACTCTTGAGAAATTCACTTTTTGTCCAACCAGAGAGGCTGACTAGAGTTGCTAAAACAACTCCTCATTGTTCCTTTAGAGGTCAAATAGCCCGAGGCCCCTTCTCTTCTAGCCACCACCTGTGGGGACCTCCTCTTTAGTCAGCCCCACCCCCACCCCAGCAGACTGATTCGATCACCATCTACAGGAGGCTCTGACTGCCTCTCTTTTCTATCAAAGACTGAATAGTGCCATCAACCTGCTCCTTCTCCCCTTGGAGACAGACAAGTAGCTGCCTCTGCAGCAGGGGGCATCTCTGGGCTGACTGCAGGGAGGGCTGGCCCGGGAAGGCTGGCCATGGCCTCCTAAGAGCAGGCAGAGTTTCCGGTGGGTTTGCGGAAGGAGGTAAGAAACATCTGCCCTCGCAGAGACTGGCGCATGCGCGGACAGAGTTTTCACACTGGTTTTACCATGGTGGAGGAAGGAGCTGGTTTTTTTAATAAGAAAAAGTTGCATTTCATCAAGAGTCACATACCTGTGGAGCAATGTAACAGTTTTAAGAGAGAAATAGTGTACATCCTGCTCAGGTTTTTAAGGTTGAGAGGAGAAAAGCTTATTTTCCCAGTTATTTTTAAATAAGCGTGCCACTTAAGAGATAGTATTTCTAGTTAAAGGAGTCAAGGAGAAAATGGGAGAGGCAGGTTACAAAGAACATTGAGAGAGAAGGGTAGTCGCTCACGCAATCAGAGTCACAGGTGGTTCATTCACAGAAGCAAACAGTTGAAAATTATTGACCATATTGGGATTTTATTTTTCCAAACGTAGGCTCACTTAGCATATCGCTCATTGATCCCTCTTATCTACCAGGCTTCTGTTCATTCCTGAGCTTTCCTTACTTCGTTGTTGACGCTTCTGGGAAAAGGGAAATTCCTTTCCTTTCCTCTTCGGGTAACCAGGGACCCAAGTGACTCAAACATGCCTCTTAGTTATTCGGAATCTTTCTAAACACCTTCCAAATTAGTTTCCCCTTCTGTGCCTAGAAAGTGGAAATGCCGAGTGTGTTTGAATACGCAGACGGTCCACTCCAAATCATTTTTGTGATGGTGCTTCTTCATCTCGACGTTGTGTGGTAGAAAACGTGCTGGTTTCCGTTTTCCAGAGCAGCAAATAGTTGTGTGTGTGTGTGTGTGTGTGTGTGTGTGTGTGTGTGTTTGCTCGCTCCTCCTCTTTAGAACAAGCAGCAATTAGTGCTGCTCTAGAGAGCGATGGGGAAAGTATTTTCGAACATGCCTTCCAGGTGTTTCCCGACTGATACTCCCCCACCAACATGTCTGAGCAATTTTAAGCCTCAGACTCTATAAGAGAGTTCTGACAATTTTGAGGCATTTTTATGCATCCACTGTATTTTATGTTTACAGTGAGATGGGATTGTCCCCGGGAAAGCTCAGGGTAAAACGTTCAGAGCCATACAGTGCTGGGGGCTTTCCTATCACATATAGTTACTATCGGAAATCTGAAACTGCGGTTATTTGCTCTTTATCGGCGATAGCATCTCAAGTTACTGGGCACTGGGAGTTATCATTTGAAATTTAAACTCTGCCTCCCCCTAGGCTCCCGACTCAGTTTAAGCATGAAGACTGTCATCTCCTTGAAAAAAAAAAAAAAATCATTCATTTCTTTACTTCTTTGGTTCTATATTTAGTCTCCAAAAGATCACTTCTTGTGGATGGACGGTTGTTTGGATCCCATCCCCAGTCCATCTGTCTCTCTCCAGACCATGAGAGAGAGTTGTGGCATTTTCCACAAGCATTCTTGGCATTCGTGAAGATGGTGCTTGGCTTTTCGTTTGGGTAGGAGTGAATCCCTGTCACAGAACTCCTCGCAAAAGCCACAGAGTACTCGTCCCGAGCCGCTCTGAGTTGCTGTTAACCGAGGTGCACGGCCCTGGGAACAGCGCTACCTTCGAGGTGTCCTTTGCTCTCTGCCGGCCGCTCGGAAAGCGAGCCTTGGGCACCGTGGTCCCGGGTGCTGACAGCTGAAACTTTCCTGTTGCAGATTACGTCTTTGTCACGCCGGCAGAAGTGGACTCAGGCGGGTCATATATTTCACACGACATTTTGCACAACGGCAGGAAAAAGCGATCGGCGTGGGGTGCCAGCAGCTCCCTGCATTACCGCTTTTCAGCATTTGGACAGGAACTACATTTAGAACTGAAGCCCTCGGCGATTTTGAGCAGTCACTTTATCGTCCAGGTACTTGGAAAAGATGGTGCTTCGGAGACTCGGGAACCCGCGGTGCAGCGATGTTTCTATCAGGGATTTATCAGAAATGACAGCTTCTCCTCCGTCGCCGTGTCTACGTGTGCCGGCTTGGTAAGCACCCCGCACTCTGGTCGACTCCCTCTTTCTTGTGTTTTGTGTGACTCGAACGAACAGATGTCTGCAATATTCAGTGTTCTTGCAGCCAACTCGACACATTCACACTGTCAGCTTTGATACTTCTAATATTCTCAATTAATCTAATCTGCTCCCAGAAAAAGAAAATAGACTAGAACTTTAATTACCATTTAGAACATTCTTTTGATGTTTAATGGCCTGGGCCTCTTTATTCTCCGTGTTTGAGACGATCCCCCAAGGAAATTAATTTGATGGATGCCATTCGCTTTGTAAAGTCTTGAGAGACCCAGGCATTATATAAATCTAACGAGCTGCATGCCTCCCATTGCTTTGAAACGGGAAAACTGTATTTCAATGCAAAATTGTGTTCACCAGCCCAGTTAAGCCCAACCTTCACTGGAGAAGGGAGGCCTTTTGTGTTCTTTGAAGGAATCTGTTTGTGTCCTGCTCGCACAAGACCTCCTTTTAGGGCGTGGGGTGGTGTGTGGAGGCGGGACTGAGTGTGGCCTCCAGGGAGGTAGAGTTCTTAAGAAGCATTGGGGACAAGTCTTATTTCCTCTCTGCGTGATCCTCGACAGCTGAGCTGCAAGCCAAGAATATTGGTGTAAGTGATACTGGTCTCGGGATGCAGTCAAATCTACGAGGCGGTAAATGGAGTTCTGGGTTTGCACTGCTGTGGAGAAGTCTCTTGCCCTGATTGTGTGTGTGTGTTGAAACACATCATGGCCATGCCCGGGCGTAGCTGGAAAAAGTGTGAGAAAGCCCAAGCGAGGATGTAGTTCGTGATGTACAGGGTGTTTCAGGAGACAGAGCAAGAGGGGGTGGCGTGGGTCCCGGTGAACGAAAACTCCCGCATTCTTCGCCGGTCGAAACGTTATTATTTAGCTTCTTTTTGTTCTTGTGGCCTAGCCACAAGGCCTAGCT
>NC_043715.1:9594859-9604625 GCF_006229205.1 Suricata suricatta
GGGAGGACTTTCTTCATCCTTGTAGCCTTCTAGAGCACACAGACCTGGCCCTGCCTCTTTGGCCAAACAAAAAGGTTATACCTTCGCTAAAGTGAATTAGCAGCTACTGTAACGGATTCAGAGCAGTGAATAATTTAAGGGTGCACGAGAGGGGCAAGCCTCTCAGTGCTTTTTGGAGAGACTCCGCAGAGTTAACATGCTCAAGGGGACGGGCAACACTTCTTGCCTTGATGCCGAGGCACACAGGGGCCGAACGAGACTGATAGGTAGAGCCCTTCCAAGGCTCTATGTCAGGGTTTCTGCCCCAATGGAGTTGGCTGACTGGCATCAGAATGCCTTTCCAGGTTACAGCAAGCTCCTGGGGTGCGTGCAGTGTGTCTCCGGACAGTGGGTCATCCTTCCATAACAAAGCACCCCTGGGAGAACTAAGCATTATCTTGGTTGCTAGGGAAGCCCCAGGAGAGAATGAAAAGGGGAGGAGGGTTATAACAATGAAATATATGCACATGTATATGTATGCACACCCATACACGTACATATTCCACCGAGGATTGCTCCGGCAGGGAATTTCCCTCAATAATTCAGCACTAAACTGTGCTTTTCTTAAAATGCACCCCCCTCCCTGCAACTGATGGGGTTCACTTTAATCAGGAGTTGAGCAGGCCATCGGGGACTTAGAATAACGGACAGAACAGAAGTTGCAAACTTCCCAAGGTGAGCCCTGCCTCCCACAGCATCCCGGCATGAGTATTTTTGAAACCTTTGAATGCGTTTAGACAAGAAGTGGCACATTCCAACTCCTCACTGCCCACCCCCCGTCTGACTGCTTCGCACTCTGTGAAGCTGTCTTGGGTTTGGAGCCTTTGTCCCAGAGTCTCCGGGTTGCAGATGAACCAAAGAGAATCACCATCTGCCATGTACGTCCCTCCTAGCATATCTAGCCGTCTGACTAGCCCAGCGATGGGAAGGTCATTACCTCCAGGAAGCCTGTGCCGTTGTTGGGCTGCTCTTCTTGATGTTGAACGACAGCCCACCTCCTTATGACTTTCATAAGTCATTTTCTTAATTTTGTTTTCTGAGATGATAGAACAAATGTGTATCTTTCTTCTTACGTACTGAAAGATCTAAAAGGCCTTTCTGCTCAAAAGTGTTTCACTTTAGAGTTCTTTTTTTATTTTTATCAGGACAGTGGTTTTCAGAGTGTGATCAGCTGCATTAACTTTGCCTGAGGTGCTGAAAATTTGAATTTCTTTACCCACAACAGAAGGTCAAAGAGGCTAAGCTCAGGAATGTATGTTTTTCTAATTCCCCAAGTGATTCCTAATGCTAATAACAGTAGAGAACCTTTGGATCACAATGTTGAACAAATAGGCAAATGGTTGGTTGTTTTTTTTGTTTTTGTTTTTTTAATGTTTTTTATTTCTTTTTGAGAGAGAGAGACCGTGCAAGCAGGGGAGGATCAGAGAGAGGGGGAGATCCAGAATCCGAAGCAGGCTCCAGGCTCTGAGCTACCTGTCAGCGCAGAGCCCAACTCGGGCTGTGAGATCATGACCTGAGCCAAAGCTGGACGCTTAACCGACTGAGCCACCCAGGCGCCCCAGCAAATTGTTCTAATAACTACTTTTGAGGCAAAAAAATTGCTGTTGGTTGAGAGACTGATCCCATTTCTAAAACTTAATGGAAATGTCCTATTTTAAGAACTACCTGAAAAGACACATTGAATGATTATTCTTTTATTCAACAACTGTTGATTTAATTTTGTCAGGCCCCTTTTTGGGTGCAGTGGATAAAGTTACAAGCACGTTGGATGGCATATTCTAGTTTATAGAAAAAGTTCATGGCATAGGGTTTTAAAAATGGGGGGAGCATAGTCAGATAGTACTAAAAGCCACCTCTTGGAGATTTACTGTGCACATTAGCATATTAGCAACTTAAAAATGCCCTACATTAAAGGCATTAGTTTAAGCCTAGAAGTTTCCTAATAGTCTGGCACTAACAAGAAAATCCAAGCGATGATTCCCCAAAAAAGATCTATTATGTATTGATTTCTAACCGGTGAGAGATATTTCAGGAATAAAAGGATTTCATGACCCTATAAGTGGCCATATATTCCCATAGAGTTAGAGAAACTTTAGGTTTAAATGCAATTAAGAAAAGTCTTTTCTGTAATACATTTCACATCTTTTAATATGTTAATGTGTATTGTGAGGCTCCAAGAGATGGGATTATAATACTAATTGGGCTGCTCCCCTCTCTTGAAGGCCTATGTTCATCAGTAACTTGTCCAGATTTCCGTGGTTCACCCTAAAAGAGCAATTTCTAGCTCTAAGATTCATTGCGCTTTCTGGGTACCTGATAAACCTAATTACCACCACCGGTTCCTTTTGCGGAGATACACCCCTCGCATCACAAACTCTCGTTCCAAGCTCCCATTCAAAGTGTGAAGATCAAGTGCCAAGGCATGTGGAAACTACCACCCTATTGCTTTTCTGCCCAGATTTGTGCTGACTGTACTTGGTACTTTACCTTTGATGAGTGACCGTGAGGGAGCACCCAGCTCGCGAAGAGTGGAGGAGTGTGTGGCTGCCATCTTGTGTCTTCTCTAATCAGGCCCCAGCCTCAGGGGCTCAGCAGGAGGTGTGCAAGAGACCCCTCCAGCCTCAGTTCCTGACACACCACCTAATTTTTCTCCCTCACTTTTCTTCTGTTTCTTTTCTCTTTGTCCCCAACAATTAAACCGTAAGTGGTGTTTCTCCTCCATGGCTGGCTGCCCCAGTGTCCCCACGTCTTTCTTAGTAGTGGCCTCTTTAGACTGTGATGGCAGGGACCCATTCTCCAGAGAGCCTGGGTCCCTGTGAGGAGCTTTGGAAGCAGTTGGATTTCAATAGGCAGTAGGAAAGCTTTGATCTCCCCTTTTAAGAGTCATTTTATGGCTCAGAAGGCTCAGCCATTGAGTTGTTGGTTGCTGGCCACTGCCTGCCTTGCAGTCTTTGGAAAGTTGGTTTTCATTCATGAAAGGGCTGAGGTTAAATGACCTTAGTCCAGACGTGCAGAAAGAAACTCCGCTCTCTTGCTTTGTGGGGCCTTGTTAGCTAAGCAGGGGTTTGCTGAATGACATATACCCCCTTGGAACTTCTCATTCACTTGAGAGGATCATGTGAAATTAAGGATTAGACCAGGCTGTATTTACAAGATTTTGGATACAGGCTGACCCAAATCAGAGATGTTTTCTTAAGTTATTGATTCATCAAGAGTTAAAAAGATTTTATTTTTTTGGCCACCCTTCAGCCATGATTTGTGAAGACAAGTATTTGCTCAAAGCATTGCTTTTAGCAAAATGCCAGCTAATTTCTTTTTTTTTTTTAAACATAGCCAGAGAGCAGGGCCCCAAGACTGACTTGGGGGGTGCTCCCGTGAGAGAGTGGAGGGCTGGCTCTGGCCCCAGGTTCTCTGGCTGGTAAATGAGTGTAACCCCCAGCCTCCAGAAGGCTTTCAGCATGCCTCTGCATCTGTGTTTTCATCTGCAACATGGACATAACTCTGTTGCTCTTTGGGGCCCATGGCGACGCACAATGGGCCCTTAGCCTGCCGCTCACTGGGTCCTCTGTCCTTCATTACTCTTGGCGTTGGGCTAGGAGGGGGTCTGGGAAGGAAATGGCAATGGCACTCTGGTCCTGTAGCCTCCTCAAGCCTGTCAAAACAAGAAGAGGGGACCTGGCTTGTGGCCACATCCTGAGGAGGATATTTGGAGATTTTTATGGGGGAAAGTAACCATTCCATTATCTACCATGAAGAAAGGAAGCAAGAGAAAGGTAGAGAATAAAGGGGAAGGATTGACCACATGAAGGTCTGGATGGAGGCAGGTGTGGTCGAGGGTGTCATGTGCTGACTTTGAGCTCACACTTGGGGAAGTCCCAGCTCTGGCCTTTAGTAACCACACTGACCTCAAATCCCTGACCTCTCCTTGCTTCATTTCTTCATCGGTAAGATGAGGAGAATGGGGTTTATGGATGATGGCTTGGAAGAAAAATCCTCCACAGACAACGCTTAAAACAGTGCGTAGCGCCTACTAATAACGGTGATGGTAATGAAAGAGCAATAATTGTCTCCATGGTGGACCTCCTTCCATAAAGGCGTCTCCAACATTGGCTAATAATGCCAATCCTCTTAACCCGCAGGCGGGGGGCTTGTAGCCAAGATAATAATAGTTTCGATTTATTGAGCACTTCCTGAGTTATTAAAACTGGAGCCATGGAGAAGAAGATTCAGCTAAGACACAGGTCAAGGCCTTCATAATATTTAACTGCCAGGTAGCATATGGGTGGTCAAGGTCTAAAGTGGCACCCGCCCCCCCAGCCCCATGCACTACAAAAAGACCTAGGCACTTAAAAACACACACACACACACAAAAACCCCCAGCATCATATTTTTAGGTCCCACCTCAGAGATTTCTGTGGATCCCGGGTAGAGCCAAGGTATCCATTTTTACTAAAGGAAAGAAAAAGCTTCACATATGGCCCCACCCAAGGGCACTGTTGACTGAATTAGTGTCCTAAGTGTCTGCACAGAATCCTCTCGGGAGACGGGATGGCTGGAGCATCTTTGGGATGATTGTTTTTGCTTGATGGATGCATCACAACGTGTAAGTGTGACTGTCCGTGCTCTAACTAGCACCCACCGGCATGGGTGGTAAAGGGGGCAGGGCAGGGGTGCCTAGTGTGGATCGAAATGCAGATCATTTTGGTTTGTGTGACCTGGCAAGCTTCACTGGCAGGTAGAATGACACCATCTCAAGTTAGGTTAAGCAGAAAAAATACAGTTTTTGGGTCAGAGACCACTCAGATTCATCCTCCCCGCCCCCTCCCTGGTCCTGGCATGGTTAGCCTTCAGCAAGGCTGGACCCAAAGTGACCAGTGATGGTCCTTTTCTGACTCTGTCCTTTTTGTGGCTGCTGGCCTTCAGCATGCAGGGCCTCACAAGTTCCAGAGAGGAGTCCAGTGTTTTCTTGGGTGTCTGGTATCTCATGTGCCTTACTTAGCAGTGACACTACGGTTGGAACCTATACCCTATATGAGAGCAAGTGTGGGGGGCTCTGGACTTTATCCCCTCTCTTATCTGTCTGTAAATCCATGGACCACGTGCAACTGATCTGCGTATGTGAACAAGGCTAAATGATAACTTGACTTATGTAACAACATATGAATTAATGCATAGGAGGAAGTCCAGGGTGATGTACAGCAAGCTAAGGATTCTAGTTATTGGTTTGAATCTCCTTTGAAACTACAGTTTATTGTGTGTGTGTGTGTGTGTGTGTGTGTGTGTGTGTGTGTGTACATGTATGCTCATGTGCCTATGCGCACATTTAAAATGTCCATAAATTGTATTAGCCAACACTTTGCCTGAAACATTTTTGTGATGGGAAAGGGGGAGTGTCTGAAAATAATGTGTGTCTGGGAGTTCCTTCCTTACCGGTCCATGGACATCTGTCTTATTCCTTTAACTGCTTCCTATTATTCCCTTCTGGTTAATATGTTTGTTTCTGGGCTTTTATGTTGCTGAAAAGAGCATGCATATAGAGAAGTCTTCTTAGTTGCATGCAATTGTATATTTCATGAGAGACAGTCACCGAGACACCTCCTTTGTGGAAAGCTGAGGCACCAAACACATGCTGGACATTAGCTATGGCTGGAAATTTCCTTGCTGATACTGATATTAGCCACCCAGCATCGCTGGCTATTATTGGCTATGATGGGTTGTAAATCACGCATAGTTACTGAGAACTCCCTTCATCTTTGTCTTCCATGAGCCTATGAAAGCCACTTAGGTGAATGGGTCTCTCCAGTGGAACATATGTGCTGGTAAAACTGCACGGTTTCCCGCCATCGGCGACAGACAATTTAAGAGAAAGTGATACTGATTAATTCGTAAAGTCCAAATACCAACGGGCCCCGTGAGCACTGCCCATTAAACCTTTCATGACCCATACTATTTTCCTAGACTTCCTACCCATCTCTGTCCAGACCCAGGAGTTCACTTTGAGTTGCATCATGTTTTTTCCGTGAAAGCCTGTTCCCACGGTTTCTCTAGCCAGTTACAGGGCAGAGCACACTCAAATACCTTAATACGAGTCTGGTGAGAGCGTGCTGTGTGGACGGCGTGCTCACCTCTCCTGAAGGGATGCCTTTGATGTATCTAAGGATTTCATTTGTGGCTGAATTCTTTTGATTGCTTATTCATGCCGCTGAGCTCCGGAATATTTTATCTGCCCTTATTACCACTACAAGTCAAGGGGGCCTGCTTTCTAATATAAATTATATAATGCACACCGCTCATTTACTGGAAGCGGGCTGCCCTTCTTTGAGAGACGGCACTTGAAAGGGACTGGCATAAGCGGAGATTATCTCTCCAGTGATTTCCCGCCTTCTCCTCCAGCAGACTGCTTTCTCGTGTCCGTGGGTTCATTCTGTGATGTGACGATCCCTTCCTCACTGTACTTTGCCGCTTCCAGAAAGCAGAGGAAGAGTTACCCCACAGTAATTTCTCCGTGGATGCACAATGGACACAGTTCTTCCCCAACCTTGATTGTTGAGTGTCGTTCTGTTGGATGCCGCACATCAAACAGTGGAGAGAAAACACTACTTAAATGCACTCTTGCGTCTTACATATATACTCGATAGAACACACACACACACACACTTGCACATATATATCCTGTGTTTTCCTGTGTCTTAGTCCTATCTCAGCATTTTGCAATCCTTGTTTTCTAGTAGGCTGCATGGATGCAAGATGAAGTCCATGCTTTTACAAGGATTCCTTTTGTGTGAAAAGCACATACCAATTTCTGTTTAATCCTTCATATTTAGCAGTGTCATTTGTGATTAAATCACATCTAGGTCAGTGGTTCTTAGTGTACAGAGCCTTAAGAAAGACACAGATCCCCGACCCCACCCCAGACCAGCTGAAGCTGCGTGTCTAGAGGCGGGGCCCAGGCAGGAGCATTTTTAATGGCTGCCAGTGGGTTCTCATGCACCATCAAGACTGAGGACTCTGGCCCAGATCAATGCCAGGGGCTTCGGATGCGCTATCACGTTTAGAAATGCAATAGTTTAAGAAGCCTGGCATGTTACAACGCACGGGATCTTAGACGCCCATCGCTTTTACTTAGTAGTTCTGTGATCTCGGCAAAACTATTGATTTTGAAGACTTTTTATTTTGAAATCCCCTTAGACTCACAAGAAGTTTCGAAAATAATACAGAGTTCCCATGTATCTGTCCCTCAGCTTTGGGAAATTCTCCACTATCCGAGAACCTAGTTGCCTTATCGGTCAAGTAGAGATGGAAGAAAACGATCCTGTTAAAGGGCTGTCTTGCAAAGGAAGGGACACGATGATGCCGTGTGCACACTGTGGCCCCGAGGTCCCCAGCCCTGCTGCACGCACGCCATCTCCTGATGCTTCATTCCGCGGCTAAACTCAGTACTGCTGGGAAGAGATTTTGCAGATGTCTTTTCAGATCCGTTGAGCTGAAGGTAGGGAGATTTTGCAGGGAGGTTTGACCTGATAACCATATGATCACGCAGAATAGGAAAAGTCGAAGAGGTTCAGAGCTACGGGGAGTTGACATGTGAGAGTCTCCATTGCTGGATTTGGGGGTGGAGGGCTCCAAGCGGTGGAGAATGCAGGTGGCCCCGAGAAGCCGAGCAGGGCCTCCAGCTGGCAGCCAGCAAAAGGATCTGGGGGGGGGGGCCTCCGTCCTACAACAGGAGGGAACCGAAATCTGCCAACAACCTGAACGCGCTTAGAAGTGGATTCTTTGCCAGAGCCTCCAGCCAGGAATGCAGCCCTGGCTGACACCCTGATGTTGGCCTTGGGAAATCCAGAGCAGAGAACCTAGTCACACTGTGCCCAGACTTCTGCCCTGCAGAGCGGTGAGCTAAGAGGTATTGTTTTTAAGCTGCTAAATATGTGGTAATTTGTTACACAGCAATAAAAACCTACCAGGACATTTCTCCAGCGCTCACTCTGCAGCAGGCTGGTCCAGACGAAGTCCCCTCTGTTGGTAGAATCCTGCTCCTCTCACATCTTCCACCGATGGCTCATGCTATGTCATGGGGCACGTGAGGCCATGGGTTCAAGGAGACGCAGCACGTTTCTGTAGATATTCCTTATTTAGAATTGCTTAGGAAACGTGGGGCGCCTGGGTGGCTCAGTTACTTAAGCGTCCGACTTTGGCTCAAGTCATGATCTCATGTTTCGAGCGTTTGAGCCCCATGTCGGGCTCTGTGCGGACAGCTCTGCTTCAGATTTAAGATCTCCCTCCCCTCTGATTGCACACTGTCTCTGTCTATCTCTCTCAAAAATAAACATTAAAAAAGTTGTAAAATTGCTCAGGGAATTTTATACTGTTTATCACAGGGCTTCTCCATGGGATACTGCAGACATGGACGGATTCTTGTGGGCGCTGGCCTGTGTGTTCTAGAATGCTTACATCTCAGGCCATTACCCAGCAGATGCCAGTGGCACCCCTCAGTTGTATCAAAATGTTCCCAGATACGACCGTGTCCCCGGGGGTACAGTTGTCCCCCAGCTGAGAATCACTGATAGTAACCATCGCAAGTGTCAGCTTTACTAGAGTGCATTTATGTAAGTTTGTTTTTTTCCCAAAGGATACTCACTGTTGATTTCAGAGTCTTTAAGAATAATGATTTCGGTAACAGTGATGATTCAATAATGATTTTTCCTTTTGAGGAACATACTTGGGGAGGCTGTGTATGAATGGTGCGTGGGGAGGGGGGGTAGGTAGATTGGAAGGCAGCAAAAAAATCATCTGGAAATCTTTTTAAAAGATGTGTATTTGCTTTTGAATTTCATAGCATGCCAACCCAGACTGCTGAAAATAAATGGATCTTTGGAGAAACGGAGATATATTTTAATAAAATTTACCCTTGTGTTCTTAGGAGGATAGGAGAGAGCCTATCTTAGGAGGGAGGGAGCCTGTAGATTAGAAATCTGGATTCCATTTCTGGATTTGCTGCCAACCTTACATCAAAGTTCAATGTCCCATGTATCCTGTTGATCTACAGCGATGGGCAGCTCTGGGAATGAGATGGGGAATGTTCTCTGTGTTTTGTTAATGTGTGCTCGAGCCTGTATTGGGTTTTTCTATCTCCCGAATGTACTCAGGCAATGTATGCATTTACAAGGAAATGTATAACATTTTCACTCTACTTGATGAGGCAAAGAGCTCTGTTTTCATTGGAATGCAAGATGAGGAAGCTAATTCTTTCATATGCATGGACTCATCAGCTGACCTGGTTATTTAAGGCCCCTCTGTCATCGCTTCCTTGGTTGGATAGACCCGTCCTATGAAAGTGCACAGTGCCCTGGTTCCTTGTACCCAATAATAGCCACACCCTCTAAACCACCCAACTTCTTTTTAAATATACCAGGGGAGCAAATCCAAGGTCATTTGGGGGCTTGTGTTCCTGGCTAATTGCTTGACATTTATTTCTTCTTTCTTTTCCCTCTGTTTTTTTCCTCCTACCTACCACCCACCCATCCTTCTCACCCAGAGCCTTTGTTTCCAGCCTCCTCTGTGCTTCCATACTATGGTGGACTCTGGAAGTACAAAAATGATACTATGGTTCCTAAGTTGTAAGATATTCCAGTGTGAAGGTGGAGAGTCATGGAGGCAGGAATATAAACACTTAAGGACAGTGCAGCAGAGTTAATATTATAATTGAGGTATATAAAGCACCATGAGAACG
>NC_043715.1:9604725-9605940 GCF_006229205.1 Suricata suricatta
TGAAATCCAGACAATGGGAATGCAAGAGACTTCATTTAAGGCCTCATCTTGAAGCAACATTTGGCCACCCTTGTGCTAGGCCTGGGGGCTAAAACTCCAGGCACCTCAGTGTGTGTTAACAGCTACGTTCAGAAAAGTAGCCTTTGGTCAACTGCATCCACACTTTTTTAATCTTGAATGAAAAATCCAACTAAAAAAAGAGAATTCTTTTTAGGATCTTGAGCACCTGTCCACCCATTGGGGAGGACATCTTGCGATGTCCAATTTAGAGCCCAGATTTCACTTGTCAGTAGAACAGCTTTAATAGTTAAATGAGCAGATTGACTATAGTCAGGCTTCGATTCCATCTAACGTTGAAGAATCTGCTTAGCAACTGAGCTCTTCCAGCGTGCTCTGAAGTAGTGCTTTCCATAAACACGAAACCAGAATTACTTCTACAAAGGCTCTTCCTCTGCCCCGCCCCCCCAGATGAGAGACCCTGAGTGATGAACCTCCTGTATTCGTCCACCAGGGTCGTGGCACAGACTGGGCGAGCTTCAACAACAGAGAAGTATCTTCTCACAGTTCTGGAGGCTGGAGGCCTGAGCTCATGGGCTCAGTGAATTCCGTTCTCGAGGAGTGTTCATCCCGGCTTGCACACAAAACAAGTGTGCGACAGAAGTCTGTGAGAGCCGTTCCCATCATTCCCAAATTTTACTTTTTTCTCTCTGCTAGGGTCCTCAATAACTCAATGGTATAATAATAAAGACATAAATCAAGACCGTCTTGCAGCAGACCATTCTTTCCACTGGGAACAACACATAAACTTTGTAAGATTTCCATGACCCCCTCCCCACCCCCACCAAAAATCTGACATCCAGGACCAAAAGGGTTGAGATCCCAGAGTGAAGGGAAATACAATTAAGTGATCTGAGCATCTGACATTACTGTCCCCTCCAGGCGTTCAGTGAAGAGGCTAAAAAGCCTAATTTAAAGCAATTGCAAAAGGACTGAAACCTCAGTGTGATTTTTTTTAATTCAACAAACTAGAAGAGATGGAACCTTGTGTTTGGGGCTACCAAACTAGACTAGGGGGGCCAACATCTCACAGTAATAGAAGCACAAGAAAGTGAAGCCAACAGTCTGAAATGCTGATCTCTTTGAGGAATCTGTGACTTCATAAAGGATGCTGACCTGGAGAAGCCAAGCAGAAAGAAACACCCCCAAATCTGGAGG
>NC_043715.1:9606040-9616361 GCF_006229205.1 Suricata suricatta
AAAAAAAAACAAAAAGAAACAGGTGAAACTCCTGTCAGTATATTTTATTTAATCTAAGCTATTGCAAATGTTATTTCAAAATATCCTCAATAAAACAGTTGAGATAGTTCGATTTCATTTCACACACACGTCTTCAACAGCAGTGGGAGATTCCCACACGTTTGGTTCAGACCAGCCACGTTCTACGTATGTAGGAGCAGAACCCATGTTGGAGGGCTAGGTCCAGCCCCGTCCTGTCTGGAAATTCCAGCTCCAGGACTTGCATAGGGAAAGTAAGTGGGCAGAAGAGAGAGGCTCCCTTTTTATTTTGCTTGCTAAAGTTGCTGACCTTCCAAATAGTACTTCCGGAGCGTGTCCACTTTTGTTTCGAATATTCTCTGGTGTGGACAGGTTGACTTCTGGGCGCGGAGCCACTTTGCCATCACATGGCTCCCCACAGAGCTGGGCACTTGTGATGGTGGGAATCTGATTCAGAATTAGGTGAAATATTTCTTTTGAAGATCACTGAAGGATATTATGGTTTGAAAGGTTGCAAAATTTACACGTGGATTTTCTTCTCATTGTATTTGCTCAAAGCTTGGTAGTTTAATAACTTCCTTTTTTTTTTTTTTTTAAGTGGAAACTTCTTTATTAGGTTGTAGTTTGTAGTTACGCTGATTAACATATGGAGAAACCAGAATGAAATACAGTTTTAAAAAGATCCATGGTCAGGATATTACAAGGTAATGTCATGCTAGTATAAATTTCCCTCTTTGATGAAGGGGTTCAGCGGCAGAAAATAACTCAGATCAGTGAACAGTCAAAAATACATTGTATCTGGGGCGCTTGGTGGCTCAGTCAGCTAAGCGTCCAGCTCTTGGTTTTGGCTCAGGTCATGATCTCACAGTTTGTGAGTTCGAGCCCCCTATAGGGCTCTGCATTGACAGTGTGGGGCCTGCTTGGAACTCTCTCTTTCTCCCTCTCTCTTTCCCTTTCTCCCTCTCCCTCTCTGCCCTCCCACATGTGTGTGTGTATGTCTCTCTCAAAATAAATAAATAAACAGAAAACACATTGTATCTGGCTTAGGATCACATTTAATGTATTAGGAAATTTAGTTCTCTCTTTATGTTTTTGCTCAAATGGCGGTATCTGAGCAAATTTTCCTTGCTGGTGGCTGTGCTAACTGACGCTGGCAGCTGTGCACAGAGGTGGGAGAAATCATCCGATAGACATGTGTTTCCCTGCCTGGCCTGGGGCCTTCTTCCCTGCCGGCCACGCAGAGCTGCCTAACTGTGGTTCCTGTGTTCTAGTCTTGTGCTGAGCCCTGCCTTCCTCAAGCCAGACAAGTAGGGGAGAGTTTTCTCAGGGACACTTGAAATGAGGAGCAGATGGGCTTATATTCTATGGAAAGTAAGGACACCTTCTCAGTCCAGGGAAATGGTCGCAGGTGTTTTGCAGGTGTGTCCACTTCCGCTTTCCATTCTTGGCAGTAGACTGAGCCTGCGTGGGCTGTGTTAGGGTTCTCTGGAGAAACAGAAGCAAGGGTGTGTGTGATAGGTATTATACATATGTGATAAGATATATCTATATCAAAATGTTAGATATTAATCTATAATTTGTAATTATATAATATACTAATACAGTGTATATTATGTATACTATGACATATATATATTTATACACACACATAAATCAATACACTTATATGTATATGGCGTTGACTCACATATTTGAGAAGCTGAGAAGTCCCAGGATGTGGAGTTGGCAACTGGAGAGCAGAGAGAGAAGGTGGAGTTACCGTATAAGTCTGAAGGCGGGAAACAAATGACCAGTGTCCCAGTTTGAAGACCATAAGGCAGGGAGCAGTTCATTCCCTCGGCCTTTAAAAAAGTTTTTTTTTTAAGTTTATTTATTTTTGAAAGGAATACAGTATGAGGAGGGGAGGGGCAGAGAGAGAGTACAACACAGAACCTGAAGCAGGTTCCAGGCTCTGAGCTGTCAGCACAGAGCCTGATGCAGGGCTTGAACTTGCGAACCATGAGATCATGACCTGAGCTGAAGTCAGAAGCTGAATGGGCCACCCAGCTGCCCCTCCCTCTGCCTTTTTGTTGTGTTCAAGGCCTTCAGTGATTGTGTGATTCCCCCCTTCCCCCCCCACA
Organism: Suricata suricatta; assembly: GCF_006229205.1. Lineage (NCBI taxonomy): Eukaryota > Metazoa > Chordata > Mammalia > Carnivora > Herpestidae > Suricata > Suricata suricatta. Next base: position 9,608,179 of record NC_043715.1, read on the forward strand.
CACAATGGGGAGGTAAATCTGCTTTATCCAGTCTACTGATTCAATGTTGATCTCCACCAGAAACATTCATAAGACACGCCCAGAATAACTTTTAACCAAATGTTTGGGCCCAGTCGAGCTGGCACACGAAATTAGGTACCACGGAGTCTTTTGTGCCTCCTTTTGGGGCTTCTTCTTCATAACGTTCTCTTGTTGTATTTTCATATTTAGTAATGTGACTATTTTAATAATGCCTGTCTCCTGTGCTAGGTGACAAGTGTCATGAGGGCACAAGTCGGTCTTAAGTTTTCTTTTTCTCATCCCTGTCCTTGGAGCGTCTTGTCACGGACCCTGGCGCTCACTCATGGACTCTCTCGAAATTGATCTAGAGAAATCTATATATACACAAATAGGCATCTCCACAGTATATATTCATATAATGAAGTGATATTATTTCTTCAAGTTAATCCCTTCACTTATGAACTGAGCACCAACCAGGAAGTATCCTGGAAGCATCTAGCGAGACCCCCAGAGGCCTGGTTTGGAATGCTTCATAGAAGGTCAGGTTCGTGGGCTTCACTACGACTCTCAGGATCTCCGGGACTGAGACCCTGGGAATCTGGACCTTGAATAATTCTTACATTCATCAAATTTTGAGAATCTGTTAAATTAAAAAAAAAAAAAAAACCTGACTCTCACATTTCATTTGAAGGGAAAAAGAAAAACCACTCTGCTTTCTTCTGTGTCTTTTTCAAACTTGGGGTTCCACTGATTCATGGGTTATGAATCCATCTAGTCCATTATGATGAACATCAGTGGGAAGAAAAATACAGAGGAGCATAACACAGAGGAGTCTAGGAAGTACCAGGTTGTTTTCTAGGAAGAGTATCTTGGGAAATTTTGTAGTGCGGGTGTATCCGTACGTGTTTACTAAACCACATTATAAAGCGTATATGTGAATTTTTTTGGACATGGCTTTTAGTCAAAAGGTTTAGGAGACCCTATCATAGGACCTCCAGATTTAACATATAATAGATTTTCCTGTCCCTCAAGAAAGCTGCATCCTGTGACCACGCGACCCAGACAAACGGGGCGAATTGTGCTGTGGTGATGTTGGCAGCCAGCAGTGGAGTCCTAGAACAAATAAATCTTCTCTAGCCTTGATAGGTCTTAAAGATTACGTACATCTCTATACATTTGTGCCCTTTTTTTTTTCTTTCCCCCAAAAGCCCAAGAAAAATTTTCATTAAATATTTGAACAGAAATGGAGCGTTTTCCCTCTCGTGTTAGCAAATGCTTGCCTTTGATAGCCCAGCTTTTAGCTGAGCCCGGATTCAAGACCAGGCTTGTTTGACGAAGCAGACCTGTCAGAGTGCTTCACCATAAATGCCGTAAACCTGTTGATTTAAGGGTTTCAGTGTATACTGTAAGCCATCAAGCTGCAAACAGAGCACAGGGTTTTTGATCTGAGGATTCAGTTCCCCATTGTAAATCTGTCAGCCCGGGCTGTTGAGTCAGCTACTGAGAGCGGAATGTCTGCGGCGCTGTTTATCCTGTCGTATCAGCTTAGGTGCACGGTTCTTTGTTACTCTCTGCGGAATAAGCCAGGCCCCCGCTCGATGCTACTTTTGACTCTAATGTAGTTTCTTATCTCTGCTTTCCTCGCGTCTGCTTCAGCAGATCAGGGCTGCAGGCAATGGAGCTCTGGTCTGGAGTTTTGGACGCACATGTGGCCCCACGATTCACACTGGTACTTCTGATGTCTCGTTACCATCTCTGTCCCTTAAAGAATGTTGCAAGTTCTGCTTTAAAAAAAAAAAATCAAATGAAATAGCCTAAGTATAGACAGACACAGGACTAACGAGTGGCGAGCTCAGTTAACTTTTGCCAAGTGGCCGCATCCATGTAACTACCTGTAGAATATCACCTGCACCCCAAAAGTCCTGCTCTCAGTGCCTCGCTCCCCCCACATAACCATCATTGTGGCTCCAGTCGCTCCAGATTAGTCCTGCCTGTTTCTGAACTTGGCATCAATGTAATCCATAGGATGTTCTTCGTTGACTAGCTTCTGCTGTTCAGCAGCGTCTATAGTTTATTCATTTTTGTGGCTCTAGCGCTCCCACTGCATAAAGGGCTCAGCTGTATCTATCCATTCTCCTGTTGATGGGCCTTTGGCTAATTTGGCTGTTCCCAGCTTTGGGCAAATCCAAATCATGCCGCTGTGGATATGCCTTTGCAGCTCTGAAGGCTCCAAGATGTACTCATTGCTGTAAGGTTTCTAGAAGTGGAATTTCTGGGTCATGAAGCACGTGCGGTTCTACCAATTTGTTTTCAAAGTGGTGCTGCCAATTTGCTTTCTCATAAATGATTTTGCTTGTTCCTTGCCTTGGCCAAAACTTGGTATCTTTGTCTTTGCCTGAACCAATAGGAAGTGTCCAGAGTCTCTTACTGAGATTTTGCATTCCCCTCATGACTAAAGGGATTGAGCGATTTCCCACACATTTAATGGGCACTCCTAGTTCATCAGTCTTTGGCATCCGGTATCAAAACCCCTTCCAATACCTGAGATCGTAAAGATGTTTTCCAGTGTAAAATTCTAGAAGCTTTATTGATTTATGTACCTTCATTTGAGGCCTACAGTCTACTTGGAATGTATTTTTTGGATGGTGTGAGGAGTCGGTCAAGATAACATTTTTCGCCAAGCGGGCTTCCAGCAGATACAGCACCATTTATTTCTAAGATGATTCTTTTAAGCCCACTGCCCTGCAGTGTTGTCTTGGTCACGAATCAGGTGACGGCAGATGTGTTGGTATGTTCCTGATTTCTCTTTCTTATTCCATTTTGAAAATTGTCTTTGTTCTAATAGCATACTTCATTAAGTACTGTAGCTTTGTCATAGGTCTTGATAGCAAGTAGTTTAAGACCTTCATCTTTGTATTTCAAAATCGTCTTGGCTCTATTCGGTTTACATTTCCATATGCATTTTAGGATCAGTTTGCCAATTCCTACCAAACTCCTGCTAAGATGTTTACTTGGAACTCATTGAATTATAGTAGTATTTTTAAAAATTTATTTTGAGAGTAGGGGGCACAGAAAGAGAGAATCCCAAGCAGACTCCACACTGAGCAGAGAGCCTCACGTAGGGCTCGATCCCATGACCCAGGAGACCATGATTTGAGCCAAAATCCAGAGTCTGATGCTTAACCAACTGAGCCACCCAGGAGCCCCTACAGTCATATATTTTGATGCATGAATTTGGCATATCTTACCTGTAAGTCTGTAAGTTCTTCCAGTGTTTTGTAGTTTTCATTATAGAGATCTTGCTCATCCTTTGTTAGATGATTTTTCTTGACTGATGTTTTTGATGTTTGCTTAAAATAAAATGTCCTTATTTTCTAAAATTTTGCTACTGACGTGGAGAAATGAAATTGATTTATATATATAGAGACTTTTATCTAGAAATTCTTCACTAACCAATTTTACAAATTTACTTATAAATTCTTTTAATGCCTCTATAAACGATCCTGTCTTCTGTGAAGTGACAATTCCCCCCCTTACCAAATCTTCATAAATTTGGGGGTGGGGGCACTCTTGCCAAATCAGGACCTCAAGTATGGCCATGAATAGACAGTATATTATTGAATATCTTTGTTTCAGTCCTGATCTTGGGGGGACAATATTTATTCTCTTAACCATTGAGGATCATGTTAGCTGTAGGTTTGTTTGTAGATACACTGATAATCTTTAGATATCAGATTGAAAACATTCCCTTTTATTTGTAATTTGCTAATAAATTAAAAAAAATATTCAGCATCTGGGACACCTGGCTGGGTCAGCTGGTTGGGCAACTGACTGGCTCAGTTCATGATCTAGTGGTTTGTGAGTCTGAGCCTGAGTCGGGCTCTGTGCTGACAGCTCAGAACCTGGATCCTGCTTTGGATTCTGGGTCTCCCACTCTCTGCTCTTTCCCTGCTTATACTCTCTTTTTTAAAATATTTTGCATCTTTTGAGGGCATATGATTTTTCTACCTTTTTTCCTGTTAAATATATTGATTTTTTTCAAATGTTAAGCCAACCTTGCCTTTCTAGGATAAATGTTTTTTGATCATGATATGCCATCACTGTTACTTACTGCTGAGGTTAATTTGCAAATATTTGTTTAGGTTTGCTCATGTGTGTTTGTGAGAAAAAATTGGTCTGTAGTTTTATTTTCTTGTTACATCCTTATCAAGTCTGGATATTGAACTTAATCTGGCTTCATAAAATGAATTGAAAAACTTTTTTTCTTACCACTCTGCTTGAGTTTAATTTGCTGTTCCTTTATTTTTTATATAGAGTCTTCACACATTGCTTTTCAACCTTTTGTCTTTTCTAATATGTATGCTTTTAAGTCTAAACATTTCCGTGTAAGCCTGACTTTAGCCATGTATCACAAGTTTTACTATGTGAAATTTTTATTGCCATTTATGAAAATACTTTGTATTTTCCTTTTGGATATAATTTTTAACTCAAAGATTATTTAGCAGTGAGTTGATTAATTTGCAGTCATTTGGGGTTATCTTTTTGGGGTTGGGGTTTTTCTTTTGCTTAATTTCAAGGTAGTGAGAGACTCTCCGTCCCCTTTTCAATCCTTTGAGGTTTGTTCCGTCTTGCTTCATGGCGTAGGACGTGGTCATTTTTAGGGTGAAGATAAATATTCCGCATGTCCTTGAAACAAAGGAGAACTGAGTTCTCGTGTGTCCAGTGGTTTCTACATCAGTTTGGTCAGGTATATTAACTGTGCTGTTCACTCCAGTTTTGTCCTGAAAGATTTTACTGTCTGCTTGATCCATCAGCTTTTCAGAGATGTATGTTAAAGTCTCTCATTAAGATTGATAAGTTGTCTCTATTTTTTATTAGTTTCATGTTCTCTTCCTGGTCAATTATCCCTCCCTAAAATATGCAGTGTCTTGCTTCAGCTCTAGTAATGCCTCTTGCCCTAAAGTCTGCTTTGGCAGTCACCATTTCATCTTGGTTGATGTTTTCATGGTATAACTTTGTTCTGTCTTTGCACTTGCAATGTTTTTTGTCCTCAGTTTTAAGAGGAGTTGTTTATGGGGTGTCTGGGTAGCTCAGTCAGTTGATTGTCCTAACTCTTGATTTTGGCTTAGGTCATGTTCCATCCTAGGGTTGTGGGATCGAGCCCTGTGTTGGGCTCCATGCTGAGTGTGGAGCCTGCTTAAGATTGTCTTTCTCTCTCCTGCCCCTCTCCCCTCCTTGTGCATGTATGTGCTCTCTCTCTCTCTCTCAAAAAATAAAAGTAAAAATATATAAAAATTTAAAAAGAGGAATCATTTACAAAGAGCACATAGTAGAGTTTTGAAAATTCGTTCTAAGATTCTTTGCTAACTTTATTTTTATTTTTTTAATGTTTCATTTATTTTTGAGAGAGAGAGAGAGCATGAGCAGAGGAGGGTTAAAGAGAGAGGGAGACACAGAATCCAAACATAGGCTCCAGGCTCTGAGCTAGCTGTCAGCACAGAGCCCGACACGGGGCTCAAACCTATGAACCACGAGATCATGACCTGAGCTGAAGCTAGACGCTCAACTGACTGAGCCACCCAGGAGCCCCTCTTTGCTGACTTTTAAATGGAGTGCAGTAAAACCTTGGTTTGCAAGCATAATTTGTTCGGGAAACATGCTTGTAACTCAAAGCACTTTTATATCAAAGCGAATTTCCCCATAAAACACAATGGAAACTCAGATACTTCGTTCCACAACCCAAAAATATTCATATAAAAATGATTACAATGCTGTAATGTAATATAAAATAATGAAGAAAACACAACATATAAAGATAAATAAACAAATTAACCTCCACCTACCTTTGAAAAGCTGTGTGGCTGGTGTGAGGGAGTCAGGAGAGAGCAGGGTTACTGTGCAGGATGACTTTCATGATCACTAATGGAATCACTACTATCTATTGGCTCATTGGAATCTTTTTCTGCAAGGGGACCACTGTGTACTCTCATATAGATGTTGCCTACAGTACAGTATCCATAAACTGCTGTCACGCTGTATTGAATGTCACCGGCAATAAGGCAGCAAGAGGAAGGGGTCTCTATCTGCAGGCAGCCCGACCTAGCAGGAAGCAAAGCATTCTAAGCTCACTCATGTATGAAAAGCAAAGGACTGTCCATAGGTGCTTTGAAATGTCAAAAACCACACTTGTGTCAGCTGTGGGCACCTTCCATTGCTCTGAAAAATCACTGATTTCTGCCAAACACCACACCTGAGACCAAGCATCTGAGCATGGGAGATGATCACCCACAATCCTGCAGAGAGAGAGAGAGAGAGAGAGAGAGAGAGGGAGGGAGGGAGGGGAGGGGGGAGGGAGGGAGGTGGGTGAGAGAGAGGGGGAGGGGAGGAAGGGGGAGGGAGGGAGAGAGAAGAACCATTTGCGATCATGTGATGTTCGGCATCATGTACTACTCATATTGCAAGACATCGCTTGTTTATCAAGTTACAAGTTTATTAGAAGTGTTTGCTCGTCTTGTGGAACACTCACAGAACAGGTTACTCGCAATCCAAGGTTTTATGATATTTTATTCATAGATGCTTAATATGATTATTGTATGTTTTGGTGTTAAATTTACTACCTATTTGTTTCCAAATGGTCGTACATTCTCTGTTTTGTTTTTTCCTCCTTTCTTGCATTTTTTTGAACAAATCATTGTTATCACTACTGTTCTATTTTCTCTCCCTTTTAGCAGATTAGTTGTGAATTATTTAAAAAATTCTTTTAGTGGTTATCCTAAAGATTTCAACATGCATTTTGATTTGTTGGAGTCTAACATAAATGAATACCATTGCCACTTTTGTTTATCTTAATGTTTATTTTTGAGAAAGAGAGAGAGAGAGAGAGACAGAGCACAAGCAGAGGAGGTGCAGACAGAGAGGGAAACAGAATCCAAAGCAGGCTCCAGGCTCTGAGTTGTCAGCACAGAGCCTGATACGGGGCTCAAACTCACAAACCAGTGAAATTTAGATGTACTCATTTTTTCTTTGTTGTTCATTCTCTTTTATTTTCATTCTTCCATCTGGGAGTGAATACGTGGGGGAGGGATGGGGGAGAGTGCATGCATTCATCCATGTTCTGTCTCAAGAAATCTCATTAATATTTATTTCCATATCCGTCTGATAGTGACAAATACTTGTCTCAGTGTTCGTTTGTCTGGACATTATCTTTAATTTTTCTTCCTCTTCACTGGGTCAAGAATTACTGGTTGGCCTTTAGCTCCTTAAAGATGATACCTCTTGCCTCCTGGCTTCCATTGTTTGTCAAGGGGTCCATTGTCATTCTTGCTTTTGTTCCTTTTATGGTGCTAAGCTTTTAAAATTCCTCTGAGGGGCTCCAGAGTGGCTCAGTTGGTTGGGTGACTGACTCTCAATTTTGGTTCAGATCATGATCTCATGGTTCCTGGGATTGAGCCCCTTGTTGGGCTCTGCATTGAGAGTGTAGAACCTGCTTGGGATTCATTCTTTCTCTCTCTCTCTCTCTCTCTCTCTCTCTCTCTCTCTCTCTCTCTCTCTCTCTCCCCCTCTCTCTCCCCCTCTCTATCCCTCCCTCCCTCCCTCCCTCCCTCTCCTTACCCCACCCCCCCCACGTCTCAAAAATAAACATTTTTTTAATTCCTTCTGGATTTTAAAAGATTTTTTAACACCTTTGGTTTTTTGCACTAGTACTATGATGTGTCTAGGTATGTTTTTCTTTTTTATTTAAACTTCTTCGGGCTTGTAATGCTTCTTGGATATGTGGCTTGAAGTCATTTTCAGTCTTGGAAAGCTCTTGGTCATTATCTTCTCAACTATTTCATCTGTCTCACACTATTTCACCTCTTCTTGTGAGACTCACAGTTGCATACGTATTACACGCACATTATCACATCACCAGTAACATGTATATTATATACATTTTTCTACTTACTTGTTTTTCAAAGCTATCAATTCTTGGTTTGGCTATATCTGAACTTCTGTTAAATCCATCTGAATTCTTAACTTCAGTTATTATAACTTCCATTCTAAAATTTGATTTTTTAAAGAATAAATTTTGGTTTTCTCATGCAAGTTCTCACTTTCTCCATTTCTAATAAATTTTCACACTTGTTACTTGTCTTGCTGAACGTGTTAGCCTCAATGACTTAAGCTGTGTGGCCAACACCACC
>NC_043715.1:9616461-9656384 GCF_006229205.1 Suricata suricatta
TTTTTTTAGTTGGATTTTTCATTCAAGATTAAAAAAGTGTGGATGCAGTTGACCAAAGGCTACTTTTCTGAACGTAGCTGTTAACACACACTGAGGTGCCTGGAGTTTTAGCCCCCAGGCCTAGCACAAGGGTGGCCAAATGTTGCTTCAAGATGAGGCCTTAAATGAAGTCTCTTGCATTCCCATTGTCTGGATTTCAGTGTCACTTTTGGTCAGAGCTGACCTACCCAAAAGTACTTGGAATTTTTCCTCTCCAATGGCTGGGGGGCAATTAACGGCAGTGCTAAAACCACTTTGCTGGAGGCTCTGGCCTTGTTCTTTCTTTCTTTTTTAATTTTTTAAATGATTTTTATTTATTTTTGAGAGACAGAGAGAGACAGCGCGAGCAGGGGAGGGTCAGAGAGAGAGGGAGACACAGAAACCGAAGCAGGCTCCAGGCTCTGGGCTAGTTGTCAGCACAGAGCCTGACGTGGGGCTTGAACCCACAAACCGTGAGGTCATGACCTGAGCCGAAGCCGGCCGCTCAACCGACTGAGCCACCCGGGCACCCCTGGCCTTGTTCTTTCAGGAAGACTTTGGTCAAATATCCTTTCCATTGAGAAACCTCCCCTGACGGCCGCAAACAGAGTGGAAAGGCCCTTGCTCTCTGCTCCCAGGGCTGATCTTCCTCATCCTGCAGTTGCAGCTGCCTGTGTTCTTGACCATCACCCCTCCTTGAAGAAAGAGCCACGTCATAATCTTTGCAGTTTCAGAACCTGGCACGGAATCAGTCACATTAGATGCGAAGAATCACAGAGTGGACCATGTAAGAAATGCTTTAGAAAAGCAGATCCGCAGGGTGACCTAGACTCGGGTTGGAGAATGGATAGCTCTTCGTTAACAAATAGAACAAACAAACAAAACAACTCTAGCATTATTAACCCACCTACCAAATATTTGAGAGTCCAAACTGGTTTACTGTCATTTCCCATGTAGATTGTTAAACAAGATCTAGCCATGGAGTTTACAGTGACTTTTCTATGCTTTTGTTTTTTCTTATAATACTTTACTGTCGTTGGTTAGGTTATTAACTTACAGACAAGCCCTGAGTCCATAGGATAACATAGTTGGGATGGAGTTGAGGCTTGCTTTCAAAATCCTTTTCCTCTGAAACCTGGTGTCTTTTGTGGCCCTGAGAAGTTATCCCTCAAATCGCTTTTCTTGTCTGTCTGAAAAGCGCTTCCCAGGGCGCCTGGGTGGCTCAGTTGGTTGAGCGTCCAGCTTCGGCTCAGGTCATGATCTCGTGGTTTATGGGTTCAAGCCCCACGTCAGGCTCTGTGCTGACAGCTAGCTCAGAGCCTGGAGCTCAGAGCTTCGGATTCTGTGTCTCCCTCTCTCTCTGACCCTCCCCTGCTCATGCTCTCTCTCTCTGTCTCTCAAAAAAAAAAAAAAATTGAAAAGTGCCTCCCTTCTCTTTGGCCACAGGTATATGTTCATTGTCTCATGGAGTTTTATGATCATTGTGACAGTCATGCGGAATCCAGTCAGTTACTCACAGCTCTTTCCTCCTTTACTTTCTCCTCCTCCTCCTCCTGCAAGGAGGCACAGTACACCTTTCCCTACTTGTTGGCAGTTTCAGTTACCTGCAGTCAACCGTGGTCCAGAAGCAGATGGTCCTCCTTCGGACATAATATCAGAAGGTCAGCAGTAGCCTAACACCGCATCACTGTGCCTACAGCGTGTCATCGCATCACGTGGGCTTTTTATCACCATCCCCCCATCATCACGAGAAGGGCTGGTCCAGTGCAAGAAGATCTTCTAAGAGAGACTGCTTTCACATTACTGTTGTTACAGTATATGGTATAATTGTTCTTTCGTTATTATTGCTCACCTCTTAGTATGCCTTGTTTATAAGTTAAGCTTTATGATAGGTATGAACATATAGGAAAAAACGTGGTCTGTATAGTTGTTTCAGGCATCCACTGGGGGTCTCGGAACGTACCGGCCGGCACCTACTACTACTATAGCAGTAGGTACAGTATTCTTAAAGGTCAAGGCTTTTGGTTCACAAGAAACATACCTGAAGTATTTTTAGAAGCCCCCACCCTGAGGAAATCTTGCCCCCAGTGTAACTCCTATTGTCGCTCAGATCTCTGTTCCAAGGTCGCACTCTGAAAGTCCTCTTCCCAAGTTAGGTGCGTTTGTGTCCCTCTGCTTTACAGGTTTTTTTTTTAATTTTTATAATTTTTTTGAGAGACAGAGACAGCATGAGTGGGGGAGGGGCAGTGAGAGAGGAAGCGAGAGACTTCAAGCAGGGTCTGCATCGTTAGCGCATAGCCTGATGTGGGGCTCGAACTCAACGAAATGTGAGGTCCTGACCTGAGGAGAAAACGAGAGTTGGACCCTTAACCGACTAAGCGACCCCTGCACCCCTATTTCACACTTTCACTTCACTATGTCTCTGCCTTGCAGGTTACATCTCTGTTTTTAATTGTGTACTTACTTGTGTGATTCCGTGGTCATTGTCTATCTCTTCCATTAGACCGGAGTCAGCCCTGTGTCTGATTTTGCTCATAATATCTGACCTACAAGTACTCCGCATCTAGATTTTGAATGGAATGAATGACTCTGTCTCCCCTAATAGATATTAATCCGGCTGAGACATGAAGAGCATTTAGGCGTTGTTCAGAGACTGACTCAGACAGCAACAGGCTGTATTCCATGCAGGGGGACTTGTTTCTATATCCAGAAACAAGGAAACTAGTATTGACTTCCAACCGTATGGGTCCCTAGAACCTTCCACCCTCCATTTCCCAGCCTCATGAGTCATACTGTTGTGTGAGGTAGTGGGTTGAAAGCACAGACACTGAGTGTGGACAATCTCAAGTTCAAATCCTGTGTCTGCCATTTAATAGCATCATGATATTGGGAAAGTTGCTTAAACCTTAATATCTAGAAGCACTTGGGTTGGTTAAGCATCCAACTTTTGGTTTTGGCTCAGGTCATGATCATGGTTCGTGACATCAAGCCCCATGTCAGGCTCTGTGCTCCCTCTCTCTTCCCCTCCCTGGTTTGCATGTGTGCAGTCTCTCCCTCCCTCCCTCCCTCAATAAGTAAACATTAAGAAAAGAAACCCTTAATTTCTACATAGGGATAAAATACTCCCGACATGCAAGTATCATCATATGGATTCAATGAAGTGACTCAGAGCAAGCGTACTCACTAAATGCCACCATTCTTATTGACAGTAATGTCAAATCTTAGCCTAGGGACTTCCGTGTGTTATTGTACCTCTTCCACCAGCACCTACTTAATGACAAACTACCCTCTTTCCTCTTACCATCTAAGTGATGTTGGCAAGTTGCTGAGCCTACTTGTGTATCTGCTATCTTAAGTATAAAGTTGATACTATTACCAAACTCATAGTGAGAATGGCCTTGGGCTTTAAACGGTGCTTGGCACATGAGACACAGTTAACATAAGAGCTTTGTTATAATTTTTAGTAACAGTGACACTAAAAACAATAATTATTAATAACATACAGGCGTGTGGTTGCAGCCCAGTAATTGCTTCACGTGTACTTGATGAAGATTGCGTTTTTGTGACATCGTAGGGGCATTTCCCATGAATAAGCCAGATGAAGAGACACAGAACCCAGGGCATTCAACCATGGCTGGAGTTCTTGGTCCTGAGCCGGGCGTCTCTTCAAACTGCAGAGAGTTAGGATACTTTTGTAAGAATAAGAGCTGGAAAGTCAAACCTTCGTTTTTTAAGGGGGGGGAGGGCGGGGCGGGGCACGGCAGTGTTAATCCAGCCCAACTTTCTTTGTTTTCTGAAAATGTGTTTTCTGCTGTTAGTCTTTAGATTGATTATATGTGTCGATCCAATGCAGGTTCGTTTATCAAGGCAGATGAGAAGGCACATAAACATCCTCTTACTTAAAGTCGAGTTTTTTAAAAGTTGTTTATATCCTGCTTAAATCTGGGACTTAAAATGTACTCTCAGAGTTTAAAGCCCCAGTAGTAATTCCACCAGCATCAAACGTGGGTTGGGTTCTTGCTCCCCATGCTCGAGTGCCCCAGGATCCACACAGGGATCTGCAGGGACCTGGAGGAGCCCCCTCTCTATTAGAGTCTCTGTGTTTAGAAAGGTGCTCCCCAGATCTGTTAGGATAATGAAAACATCTGGTGCCTAGGGCTGTCTCCAGGAAAAGGACAAGAGTGATCAGAGGTGGGGAACCGGGCATCTCCCAGTGGAATAGCCCTTTCTTTGGGTGGGAAGCACCTGGTGGGCCATATTTTGTGTTATAACAGGAAATTGAAGATCTCACTCTATGAAGTTGTTCTACTCCTGTGTTTTTTCAACCATTCTAGAAGAAGGCAGAGCTTCTGAGTTCTAGTGTCTGATGAGGACAATATGCACAGTGATTAAAGCTCTGGAGCCAGACCAGAGCTGCCATTTGGTGGCAATTTTCTTAAATGTTCTGTGTCTCAATTCCCACACCTCTAAAGCGGGGTCAATAATATCACCCACTTCAAAAGACTGATGAATTAATTTAACTAAAGCTCTGGAAATGGCATCTGGCATGTAGTAAACATGTTTGCTATTAGTATCATGGATTATTGGGCTTTGGCTCTGTCTTCATTGGGTTTTTCTCAAAGTAGAACCTGACACAAGGATTTACGTGCAGGTAGTTTATTTGGGAGGCGATCCCAGGAAGCAGAAGTGAGAGATAAAGGGAGAATGCGATAAGGAAGGAAAAACAATGGTATTAGGGTACTTTCTAAAAGATTCTTCTGGGAGCACAGTTCTACCAGGAGCTTTCGAGAAGTATAGGAGTACCTCCTAGAATTCCCCCTGGAGGGTGACTTTCATGGAGTCCCATCCTCCATTAGTTCAAGGTTACCCTGGGGGTCTTAATTCACTCCATCCTCAATGCTAGAGCCCAAGTGGGCTCTGACAAAGAAGGCGGCCAAAGGGCAGGTAGGCAGAGATATGGTGCTGGCTTGAGGCAGGATGTGGTCACATGGATGTAAGTGTGAGCCCACCTTGGACGGCTCATTGCACTTGGGGCTGTCAGGGATGATGCAAAGCACCACAGAAGTCTTCCATGAGGACCTTGAATCGGAGGGTGGGTTTTCCACTGTGCAGGATCAGAGGTTCCCATTTTAAGTTTTCTCAGCTTATTTGAGACATCTGTGTGTATTGATTGACGCTGTCTAACCAGCTCCACCAGATACTTCTTGGTAAGAGAAAATCTTTTCACTTCTTTCAAGGACAGATAAACTGGCCACGTGTTCACGTGAGCCACTCTCTTCTCAGAGATGGATGCGTGTAGGATTCTAGATTGTAGATAACAGGGTTGTGTGTAATTAATTTATGTAAGTGACAGTATTATTCAGGCTGATTCCAGTTGTAATAGGAGGTGGTGATGGTGGTGGTGATGAAGTCATGGTGACTTACAGAGTAGTAGTTATGGTTATGTATTATGTATGAAGTGCTTGCTATAACCCAGCCCGACAACATGAACACTTAGAGCCCAAGACAACTCTGTGATGTTTACGTGCCAATGTCTCCCCCATTTCATGATTGAAACAACTTAAGGTCGGAGAGATTAAGCAACTTCCCAGTGTCCTAACACCAGCAACGGAGCCTCCTCCCGAGAATTAGAGAAAGAAACAGACATCACTTTTATCTTCTTTTGGGAAAGAAAACCCGTAAAGTCTAAAGACCCCCTCTGGCTTCCTGAAACTTATATTTCCAGAGTAAAAAGCTGACTCACCTGATTTCAGTGGACCAGGAAGATCTGACCTGGGCTCTGCTGGGTTTAGCTACTAGTTGAGGAGGTCCCCCGGACCTGGCCTCTGTCCATCTCTTGGGTGTTGGATTCTTCCTCAGGCCTCCCTAAGTGGTGGCAAAGATGGCCAGAAGCAGGTGCTGCTCTTTGATAATCTCAGACTAAAGACAGACTCATGAGCATGAGATCCAGCCGAGTGCGTGGGCTGGCGCTCACAGGCAGGACAGAGATGGGCTTACCGCTAAACCCAAGCAGAGTGGCGGCCCCCAGAGCTGGTGGCAGGTGACACCAGGCCCACATGGAATGAAGGTGGGTTAGAAAGCACTTTCCCACCTAGACCAGTGCCTTCTGGCCCGGAAGAGCTGCTGGCAGCTCAGAGAGCTGGTGGCCTCTCTCCCGGTTCATGTCATCTCTGTTTCCACATACGCCCATAAACAAATATGCTCGTTTTGCACTCAGCATCTTCCCACAGCAGGAATTTTAGGACTTCTTCCCTCATCAAATCTGAACTTCTAGACGGAGATTTTCAGTGCTCCCCCTTTTCAGTGTTTGTTCACTTCTGGACCCATCTCCATCAGTTTTCAACTTAGACAGTAGTTCTGAGAGCTACTGGACAACTTTGTGCCCCGCCTTCCCCTCCCCAGGGGATGTTTGGCGATGTCTGGAGACATTTTTGCTTGTCCCATCTCGGGGAGGAGGGGGATGCCGCCGGCATGCAGGGGGCTGAGGCCGGAATTGCTGCTAACCATCCTACAATGCTCAGGAAAGACCCAACCACAGACTTGCCCCAAATATCAAAAGAGCAGAAGCTGAGAAACCAAGCTGACATAAATACCTTCAAATTGTCGTGCCCACGGTTGGTCCTCGCCTCCTCCCTGTTGCTGAGACTGGTACATCGCTCTCAGCCCTTAGATCATCTGACCTGTTAAAAATATTTGACAGTTTTGCTGACGGACCCTCCTGTGATACGCCACCCACGGGTTTCCTGCTGTGCTTTTCACTGCTTCTTTCTGGTTCTTACCGTTATCATTCATCATACCTGGTGTCCCAAACGCAAATCCTGGCAGCAGGCAGGATTTGCAAATGAGTAAGGCAAGCTGATGGATCACCCACATACGAGGGGACAGAGGAACTTGTGACAACCACGAGTAGGGGCTTTGTGCCACCCAGCTTCTCGCCGTTCACCAGACAAGCCGCAGATCTTGGATGTGAAATCCTCCCATGTTTTTTTATTTTATTTATTTTTTTAATTGTTTTTATTTATTTTTGAGAGCAAGAGATACAGCGTGAGCAGGGGAGGGTCAGAGAGAGAAGGGACACAGAATCTGAAGAAAGGCTCCAGGCTCTGAGCTAGCTGTCAGCACAGAGCCTGATGCGGGGCTCCAACCCCCCACCTGTGAGATCATGACCTGAGCTGACATCGGATGCTTAACCGACTGAGCCACCCAGGCACCCCATGTTTAATGTAGGCCACTACTCAGCCCTTTTGTAGGAAGCTCTATGTCGGGCCACCTGGGTGACTCAGTCGGTTAAGCGTCCAACTCTTGATTTCAGCTCAGGTCATGATCTCACAGTTCTTGGGATCAAGCCCTGCATCGGGCTCTGTACTGGCAGAGTGGAGCCTGCTTTGGATGCTGTCTCTCTGTCTCTCACTGTCCCTCCCCTGTTGCGTGCTTGCACTCTCTCTCTCTCAAAATAAATAAACTTAAGAAAAGCCCTATGTAGACAAAACAAAGCACATCTCTGTTATCAGTGTGGGGCCACCACTACCTTAAGTACGAGAATTTCCTGGGGATTTTTTTATTTTTAGGAAAACTGGAAAAATGAGGATCCTGCCCATCTCTTTTTTGCTACATAGAGGTAACTAAATGCACAAAGTTTCCTCCCTTCCACATGGTTGGTCTCTCATCTTTCCACTCTGTAAACAGGTTCTGAAACTATTTTTCCTTCTTGGGGAATCAGTAGTATCAGATCTGGAATAATAAGAGTGTCTTAAAATGCTGTGCAGATTGGCACATCTTTCGTGGCCAAAGCTGGGATCGCCTTTCATTCTGTGAAAACCATACTGTTTGGGGAATTCACCTGACCCGTGGCTTTGGTTTACAAAATAAGCCGATTCTGTTTTCTCACACGCTCTCTTGGACCCAAGATTCTCGCCCCCCACCCATGTGCCAGAACTTAGAACTCTCTCTCTCTCTTTGCAGGTTTGCTCTTGAATGGTTGTCTTACCCTCAACATTTGTTTTTTCATTAAGGTTTTTTGCCTTCAAACATTTCCTGCGGTTTGGTTGAAAATGGTTTTTCAACTTTGTGGTTCTGATAACAACTTCCTTCAAAAATTACACTAATCATGTGAAACTGGTCCATGCCCTATATGGTGTCTGGAAACAGTTACTTTTAAATGACTTTATGCTGAAATGTAGTCATATTTTCGTAAAAAGGCTGCGATCTGTTTTTAATTTGCAGCAGTTTGAAGCCATATTGATTTTTTTTTTGCTGATATTTCAGATTTCCCTTTGTAACACACACTGTACGTCGGTTAACCTCTTGGCTTCCATCACCATCAAGCGGCAATAGCTTTATTTACTCAGTTGGAATGCCTAGAGATTGAAAATTCTTTGATGCTCTGTAGGACGTGGGTGGAATATGGTAGAGAGTTATAGACTGGCCTGGTCTAGGGCTTGAGTTTGGTGCTCAGGTGATGGCTAGAAATTCTGGCTCTCCCAGACCAGCTGGGTGGCCTTGGGCAAGTTGCTTAACGTTTTCTGAAACTCGGTTTCCTCATCTACAAAATATTAATGGAATTTTTCCTACCCCAGAGTGCTTTAGGTCAGTTAGACGCCCTGGTGCTCTGCCTCGTTCATAGTGGGAAGCGTTTCCTGAATGTCAAAGAGTACCCCTACTAACCCTGGTGCTTGTAGTAACGATACTTATAGTAATGGTGGTAGTAACAAGAGCAGTAATCCTGTCTATCACGTTTTTGTAGAATAAATTCAAATATGCCAAAAGGCTTTTCCTTTGTTTAAAAAAAATTTTTTTTAATGTTTATTTGGGGTGGGGGGAGACACAGAATTCGGAAGCAGGCTCCAGACTCTCAGCTGCCAGCACAGAGCCCAAGGTTGGGCTTGAACTCATGAGCCATGATATCATGACCTGAGCTAGTCAGACCCTTAACCAACTGAGCCACCCAGGCATCCCCAGAAAGCATTTCCTAATCCAGATTTCTCCACACTTGTTTGCCATGGTCCATTCCATCCTTTTATTATTATTTTTTTAAATTCCTACTCAGTGTCAGAGCGTTTGGTAGGTGCCAGAGATGGAGTGATGGATTTTTTTAAAGGGATATTCCTGGGGCACCTAGGTGGCTCAGTCATTGAAGCATCTGACTCTTGATTTCAGCTCAGGTCATGATCCCAGGGTCATGGGATTGAGCCCCGGACCTGGCTGTGCACTGAGCATAGAGCCTGGTTCAGATTCTGTCTCTCTCCCTCTGCCCCTCGCTCACTAAGAGTACAAATATGTATGTATGTATCTATGCATATGTTGGTAAATGCTTCAGATGAAAGACATGTGGTCCAGTGAAGGCATGCTTGGTGGAGGGGGATTGAGAGGAGATGTCCCTAAGGAAAACAGTGATTAAGCAGGGAGGTAGGGGCAGGACATCTTAGGAGAAGGGAATGGCTTCTGCACATGCTCTATAGGAGGAGGAAGCATGGTGGCGCCACGCCAGATGAGCAGCTGGAGGAGCGGGTCTTTGCTGAGGCTGTGGCGGTCAGCAAGGGCCAGACCCTGGGGGCTTTAGAGGGATTTCAGAGAACTTTGGCTGCCGCCATACATACGCTTCCTACTGACCTTCTAATCCCATCTCAAATCACATTTACTAACTGTTGGTTGAGTAGGGAAGAAGGTGTGGTTTGGTTTCTAGTTTGCCCAAAGTAAATTTCATGAGCCTTCCTTACTTCTTCTTGGTGCTGTGGCTCACTGTGTCCTTCCTCAGACCTACTTGGACCCGAGGATTATCATGAAGTCCTACTGAGGAGGGAAGATTATTCATATCTTCACTAGCTACAGGTGGACACCAACATCACCAGTTGTGACTGGCACGTTGTATGTGGTCACAAACTTGATTAAAAGGTTTGCATCAATTTTGTTCCATTTCCTATATGACTGTCACATAAGTGAGAGAGGCGTTCTGGTATTAAAGTTTCTATGAACATAGGTGGTCAGTGGGACATATTTTATTAATAGTGTAAATTACATTCCTCAGGGTTGGGGCACCTCTGTCGAATCCACCAAGCCACCTTATCCCTATGTGCAGCTCTTTCAAAAGTCAGAAAGTGAGGTATCTGTTGATGTGGGATGAACCCTTGAGGCCCCCTTACCTTTACTCTGCAGCAAGAAAACTCTAGCTTTTCCTTCTCTTCAGTTTGAACTTAAGTTTATTTATTTATTTTGAGAGAGACAGAGACAGCACAAGTGGGGGTGGGACAGAAGGAAAGGGAGCAGGAGAGAGAGAATCCCAAGCAGGTTCCACACTGCCATTTCAGAGCCCATCGTGGGGCTCAGACTCGGGAAACTGTGAGATCATGACCTCAGCTGAAACCAAGAGTTGGACACTTAACCGACTGAGCCACCCAGGCACCCATCCTTCTGTTCCATTTGAAGCCAAATACAGTTGTAGCTTTTAAGTATTTTAATTCTCATTTTTTCTAATGATAGATTATAGATTGATCATAAAGCCCTTGCAGGGTATTAAAAGGGAGATTGATAGACCCTATTGTTGACCCCATCTCTCTGTGGCTGTTAATACTTTATCAGGAACACCCAAATAATTGTTGTTTGACATTGCCAGGTTGCCACGTGTTGGCAGCAAGCCTCCTGTACGCTTACCTAAGACAGAGAAATCGTGTAAGGTTGGTTTTTAATCTTACCACATTTCCCCTCCAAATGCTTGTGCACAGTGGCGTTTAATGTATGCCTGTGGGTAGAGGGAGGTTTCTGTATGTATATGTAGCCTGACATCTTTTAGACTTAAAAGGGAAACAAAATATAAATGTATAAGATCAGTGACAATTTATTGGATGAAGGTGAAGGTAGGATGGTGGCATGGTGGACACACCCTAACCCTAACCCTAACCCTAACCCTAACCCCTAACCCCTAACCCTAACCCCTAACCCTAACCCTAACCCCTAACCCTAACCCTCTCAGTAATTATACCCTTATAAGTCTACAACCTTAATTTTTTTAATGTTTTTTATTTATTTTTGAGAGAGAGAGGGTATTAAAAGGGAGTGTCAGAGAGAGGGAGAGACACAGAATCCAAAGACAGGCTCCAGGCTCTGAGCTGTCAGCACAGAGCCCACTGCGGGGTTCGAACCCATGAACCGTGAGCCGAAGTTATACGCTTACCAACTGAGCCAACCAGGCACCCTTACAACCTTAATTTTTAATAATGCGTTTACTCCCTCTTTGGCTTCATTGCTTCGTTTCATTTTCCTTTACAGAAACCCAAGCAAAGCCTCTGATGGATTCTTGTCTTCCTTTCCATCCATCTTATGCATTTCAGCTCCACTAACTCTCCTCAGGATTAAGATCCCCGAATGACTCTCCAGTTTTCTCAGGATAAAGTTCAAAGTCGCCCGCTTTAATGAACATAATGGCTTTTTCGGTTTTGTCTCACGTTGTGAAATTCTGGCTGTTTCAGTGTCAGCTGATTGTTGAGTTTTTACTAATAATGGTATCTTTATTCACCATTGTATACGGGTTACACATTATGTTTTCTCTATGTAGGGCTTTGAAAAAATCTGCCTCTTCCCACCCCTCAAAGCCTATACATGCCAGTGCACATGGCATTCTGCACTTGACAGATCAAACAGCTGCGGGCAGCCTAGCCCTTCACCTGGATATCCCTCCTCACCCCCCCCCCCCACCTTGCCGGCTCCCTCAGCTGGGTATTCGCCCTCCCCTCCCCTGTTCACCTGGCTGACACTAGCCTCATTAGAGACTGAGCTTCCACACCCCTTCTTTTGAGAAATCTTAGGTGCCCCTTCAGTGATCTCCCAGCTCCTGGGGGCAGAGGCATCCGGAGCGGGGCAGGAGGAGGCTGTCTTGTGATGTCTGCTGAGCAGTTGGTCTCCTTGGTCAGAACCTCAACACCCTGAGGCGGGGGCAGTTTCATTCCTAGGTCCCAGCCTCGCCCCTTATAAACACTAAACACCCGTTGAATGAATGACTCGACAGTCCTATGCTGTGATGTGGGGAGGTTTCTGAACCCGCCCTCACCTCTCCCCCTCCCGCAGAACGGAAACAACCAAGATAAAACCAAACTCCTCACATAGGCTGTAATCTATGACCTACGTTTTGTAGAACTAGATAATGCAAAGTTGGGGGCACTCTTGCTTCTCTTCATTATTGAATGGATCCCTGGTTCTCGAACTAATGACTTCCTCGTTGACTGCTGCCAGCATCCTTAAGGGCTGCTGTCTGGTCACAAAACATCACTTGGACATCGTTCATTCAGTCCACAAATACTTGGTTGGAATCTGTCATGCCTCAGACAACACGCTCAGTGCCAGGAAGCTAGGGATAAAAAAATGGGACAGAAGCATACAGGGTCCCTTCTCTCTACTACCCCACATACTAGTGGAAAAGATTGAACCACCAGTCAGTTGAGACATCTGGTAGTTTGAGGCAGTGAAGCAGCAAATGAAATAAGCCAGCCAGGCACTCAGTACGGGTCAGACACCCTTCTAGGTGCTTTACCTACATTAATGTCTTTAATGCTCAGGGCAAGCCTCTACCTTCATTTATTCTCAGGAAACTGAGGCCCAAAGGGTCAAATAACTCAGCCAAGGGCACAAGCCTTTTAAGCACTGGAGCCAGAAATTGAAGGCAAACATTTGGTTCCAGTCGATGGCATGGCCACAGTGTCGCCCACACTCATGACCTAAGGAGAGGTGTTTTTGATTATGTGGTCAGGGAAGAGTTTTCTGAGAAGGTAAATCCAGCCTTACAGAGAGCTTGGGGTTGACAGGATTCCTCCTGGAGAAAGTCAGAAACAGGTTTGACAAGTTTAAATAACAACAGGAAGGCCAGCCTGCTTATGAAGTATTCAAGAGTGGGGGTGGAGTGGAGGCAACGGAGAGAGAGAAAGCCAGAGAGACTCCAAGAGCAGGTTCAATCTTTCTCACTCAAGCTGGGTGGATGAATCCACAGCACCCAGATGAGGGTCGAGGTCACCAAATACATCAACTGCTAGATAGAAGACATACCATTTTACCCGTAGTCTTGGTCATTGCTGGATAAAAGTAAGATAGTGGCTTTCAGCTCAGCTCATGTGTTACCTTAGTGATGGTTGGAGCTATGGTTGGATTTCAAATGAAGCGCGCTTTTTTTTTTTTTTGGCACAAGTTAACTCAACATCTTGTTGCTGATTTTCTCATTATGATCATGGTAATAAACCAGATATGTGGTCTGTAGTCTCCGATCAAAGGAGAGACAGGATGGCAGAAACAATTCACTTTACAGTCCTTTATAATAAAACAAAAGGTGTGGGGCGTGAGTGGCTAGGTTGTGACGGAGCTGCCTTCCTGTGCATGCTCTTGAATAGAGCGTTTTGAGATCACTTCTAAGAACTGCCTGTCCATTTTTATCCGTAATCTGGAAGCCTACACGTACTTGTCGTAGGATAAGTTGTATTTCAATAAACCGAGGGCGGCCCGAGCCATCTGCCGTTAGAACAACTTTGTAAACTGATCCATGACCCATGACGGACTAGTATGTAACTGTTGATATCAGATGGAAGAGACCCAACATTTGGCAAGAAAGCTCTTCCCCCTCTTCCTGCCACGCCCCCTTGTAGCAGGAAGAGAATTTGCATGAGTGTCAGACGAGCCAAGGACATCTATGAGAGCATAAAGCAAAACTAGGAAATCGCAGCACACGTTCAATGAATCCCCAGTTTTTTGTTCACGAGTTAACAGCATATGCGTTTGTCTAACATCCTGTCTTATGTATGTCTTTCTGAAGTCGAATCTGGATGGAGGGTATTAGTTTAATTTGATGCAAAAGCTCACTTGCTATTTTTGCGCCCAGTCTTCGCTCCTCCATCCCTAACATCTGTTTGGAGTAGTACTCTGGATGCTACAGAAGGCAAGTTTGGTTCACAGAACAGAAATGTTTATCCATGGCAGGCTTCTGTAGTTTGTTTCTGTGCAAAGGCACCAAGTATTTGCAAACTCACAGACTTCACAAGGTAAATAAACTAGGCTTCTTTTCCAGCCTTCCAAGAAAGCTATGTTTATCTACCCACCTCACGCAAACAGTGGCCACTCATGGATCTCTCAGTGAAGGTCCATCACCAAACAGTGTGCTTTTCAGACATTTCCTGATAAATCCCAAGCAATGCTATAAAAGAAAAATAGAATTCTGTTATTCTCATTTTATGGTTCAGGAAATTGAGGCTAAGGGAGGGAATGCAAGTAAATGAAAAGTTGCAGAGATTTTAAGGTATGGACTCAGAAGTTGAATCTAAGTCCAGACTCAAAATCCCTGTTCTTTTTCCTTTTGCTCACTATAGTCTCTCCATTCATAACCAGATTCCCTTTCCTTAATAACTACATTTGTGTGTGGCACATATGTGGAGTTGGCACTGTGCTGGGTAATCTGGCAGATCGAAAAAAAGGAAAAAAATGCCTTGGATAATGAGACATGAGTTTTACATAAGTTGTGCATCAAATATAGGGCTGAATTAAGGCAAAGGTCTCAAAGCCAAATGTCCACAGGCACCAGACTAGTCATGGAATGAGCGACGTGGGACAATGCGGAGGGTTGGGGGCAGCCCCTTCTTAGTCTGTCCAAAAGCTGTCTATACAAAATAGAATTTCTGACTTCTCTTGAAAAATTGGATGCAATGAAATTCACAAAGAGTTGAAAAGCAGACCTACTGAATGGAGAATTATGTCCACAAGAAAAGTGGAGAAGTTTGCAGTGCTTGACCCCTCATAGAAACATCAGTTTGAAGAACTATCCGTGCGTGAAAATACCTTTACAACAGTGCAGCTAAGTGAATTAAAGGCTTAAGCCGAAGACTGGAAAATGTAAAACTATGTCAGAAAAGAAAAATTCAACCGAGTAAATTTTAAAGATCTGGTTGGCTTTGTTCCATGATTCGTGAAGTAGGCAGCAACTCATCTACTGGATAGAAAGGAGTCCAGGAAGCTGTACAACATGGAAGACTTTGGTAGGCAGAAGGGAGCGGGACAAGAAAATTGTATTGGCAAAAAGTAGATTGGCTGTGGAGAGGCCACCATCCTTTAGAGGAAAAAGCAAGAGTCCTTCAGGCAGATTACATCCTAGTACTGCCTGCATTATTTCTCATTGACTGGTTTATGATTCCGTTCCTGAAAGAGGCCAGAATTGTAATTAAGGTAAATATGGTGATGGGAGCATGTAGCATAAGTGACTTTTTTTGGGGACTATTGTCAATTTTTTTTAACAACTACTAGGAGAGAATATAGGGAACATGCTTCTTGATGTTGGTCTGGGCAATGAATTTTTGGTTGTGACTCCAAAAGTGCCCACAACAATAGACCATTAGGATTGCCTCAAACTGAACAGCTTCTGCATGACAGAAGAAACAATAAACAAACTGAAGAGACAACTTATGGAATGGAAAACAATTTGCAAGATGTATCATCTGCTAAGTGGTTAATATCCAAAATATATAAGGAATTCAGGCAACTCAGCAAGAAAACACATATCTGGATCTTAAAAATGAGCAAAGAACTTGAGTAGATATGCAGATGGCCAACGGACATATGAAAACATATTAAATATCCCTGATTATCAAGAAAATACAAATCAAGACTACAATGAGATATCACCTCACACCTGTTAGAATGGACATTATCAAAAAAGGCAAGATGACAGGTGTCAGCAAAGAGATGGAGAAAAGGGTCCCTCATACACTATTATTAGGAATGTACAGTCCTTATGGAAAACAGTATGGAGGTTTCTGAAACAAAAACTGAACTACTGTATGATCCAGCAATTCCAGTGCTGGATATATATCTAAAGGAAATGAAATTAGGATCTCAATGAGCTGTCTGCATTCCCATGTTCATTGTGGTGTTATTCACAATAGCCAAGGTAGGAGACCCACATAAGTGCCCAGCAGCAGATGAGTGGATAAATAAAATGTGGTATATGTGCACAGTAGAATATTATTCAGCCATAAAGAAGGAAGGAATTGTGTTATTTGTAATGATATGGATGAACTGGGTGGTCATTGTGCTGAGTGAAATAAGCCAAGCAGAGAAAGACAGATACTGCGTATATGTGGAATCTAAAAAAAAGTTGACCCGTAGAATCAGAGAGCAGAATGGGGATTGCTACAGATCTGGTGGGGGCAATGGAGAGATGTTGGTCAAAGTGTTCAAAATTTCAGTTACGCAAGATGAATACATTCTGAAGATCTAATGTACAGTGTGGTGACTATTGTACTGTATTATATACTTGAAATTTGCTAAGAGAGAAAGATCTTACAGTTTTCAACACATCTTCAAAATATATGGTAACTTTGTGAGGTGATGGATATGTTAATTAGCTTGATTCTGATAGCCATGTCACAATGTAGATGCCTATCAAAACATCCCATTTTACAGCTTAAATATATCTAATTTTACTTTGTCAATTATATCTCAGTAAAGCTGGGGGGAAAAAACCTGCCGAGGGCCAGGCTGGGTCTGTGGACATCCATTTGTAGTCTCTCTGCTGGAAGGTTGGTTTTCTAACCCTAAAAATACAGACTCTGAATGTTTGAGTTGGGAGCTCCATCTTTAAGCCTGGTATTCAGCCAAGGTTGAAGACGGTCTCTGATGCCCATAACTGGGCTCTGATGTTACACAGCCCCCAACAACCCTATTTGCTGCTCCATGTGTACCAGGCTCTCAAGGGGGTTTGCTGCCTGTATAGACATTGTACTTTGCATCACGGTAATTACCTGCATGTCATCCTAACTGATAAAAAGAGTAGAATTTCAGATATGGAAAGGCCCTTAAATGATCAAATCTCTTTGTTAAGCAGATAAGAAAATGGAATACCGGGCACAGATGATCAGCTGCTAATCACTTGTGAGGCTTTGGGCAATTCCTTTGTTCTCCCTGGATCCCGTTTGCTTTCTCTGTAAAATCAGAGGGGATGAAATACACGATTGCTAACATCCCATAATCCTGTGATTATTTTCCTTGGTTTTACCTTAAGGCAGGGGGTAAGGAGGGGCAGGAGAAGATAAATAACTGACGAAAATTGGGACCAGCCGTTCCCAACACGGCCTTCCTCCCTGGCTCTTCCATACCATCCCTGGGAGAGCTTGGACAGCCCAGTGAGCCACCCACCCTGCGCGCAGCTACCCAATGAGCGGACGCCACGTGGCGTACCCCACCACATTTCTGACAGCTGGTTCCTGGCTTGGCTTCCAGCTCCGGTTCTCTTTGAAACAAACGAGTGCTGTCAGTTCCACAGAAGGCGGGGCAAGGCGGGGTGGAGAGATTGACATAACCCATCACCGCTACAGAAACAAGGAAAAACATATGTCTTCCTGAGGCCGTGCAACCGTGGGCAGCAGCCTTGGGAATGGACGAGCACCATTTATTCCCCCAACAACTGAGTTGCACTCTCTTGCAAATAACAGTGGGTGCTGTTTGTGCCACTCTGGCTGACTCACAGAACACGTGCCATTGTCTCTTGTAGGAAAATCACGTGTATTAGACATCATTCCCTACTCTCCAAACTCAGAAGCCAAATAAAGGTGCATAGTGAGAATTTAAATAGCAGGAAGTACCAATAATCTACTGATTATTGCTTTTCAGCTAGCACGGAGTTTTGATTGCAATACTCCTGTGAAAATATTGATCTGAACTGATTTGGTATTGAGAGTTGAGATTTCAGTACTTGAATACCTATATCTGGAATGCTTAGGCTCTTTGAGAAAGAAATCTAAAAGCAGTGATGGTATAATGAGTTGATAAACCACATGTTACCTAATGTATAATTTTATAGTTTTCTGTTGTCTAAGTGTTTGGCCTATTTCACAAAAATGGCGGGCAAAGGAGCATATTTTTTACTGTTATGGAAGACAGAGTCCCTACAACTTGGATCTAGCTAGTTTTTTTTTTTAATATTTTTTAATGTTTATTTTTGAGAGAGAGAGAGAGAGAGCATGCATGAGCAGAGGAAGGGCAGAGAGAGGAGACACAGAATCCAAAGCAAGCAACAGACTTTGAGCTGTCAGCACAGAGCCTGATCTGGGGCTTGAACTCACAGGCTGTGAGATCATGACCTGAGCCAAAGTCGGATGCTTAATCGACTGAGCCACCCAGGTGCCCCTAACCAGTTTTCTGTAACATATATGGGTTCTTCTGGCTTTCCCTTCAAAACCCTCAGCCACTTCTCAATGTACAAGAATTTGATATCATTCTCAGAGGTTGTCTGACTTTGCACTCCAATGGAATGTTGTATATTCCCTCATTCCTTCAGCATGATTTGAGTGTCATGCCAATGTCAACTGAGTTCCAAGAGCTCAAAGTCAAATACGTTATCTGTCCTTGCAGGCATTTTACAGTGCAAGAAAAAGAATCGTATAGCTCCCTTTGGTAAGTGCTGTAGTAACGTGCAAGATGGTAAAGAAGCCTATGAGAGAAGCATTAAATAAACCATACTGAGGAATCAGGAGAGGGACATAATCTATCTGATTAATTGGTTATATGTTTGTCTCCCAAAGGAGAAGCACCCTTAAATGTAAGCCTCAATATCTTGCCTATTTTTATGTTGCCTTATTTCTTTTTTTTAATTAAAAAAATTTAACATTTATTTATTTTTGAGAGAAAGAGACAGAGCATGAACAGGAGAGGTGCAGAGAGAGAGGGAGACACAGAATCCGAAGCAGGCTCCAGGCTCTGAGCTGTCAGCACAGAGCCCCACACGGGTCTCAAACTCAGGAATGGTGAGATCATGACCTCAGATGCTGAACCAACTGAGCCACCCAGGCACTCCATGTTGCCTTTTTTCTAGTTCATTAATTCTGCAGGTGTTTATAGAGCGCCTACCATGTGCCAGAGATGAGCAAGAAAAACACAAGCTCTAGGCTTTATGGAACTAATAGGAGCAATGGCCAATAAACACAAAAGCAAACAGCTTTTGAGATAGACCATCAAGTAAGGATAAGAGCCATATGGAAAAATAAAGCTGACTGAGATGGAAAATGACAAGATTTGCTTAGTTTTATAGGGTGCTTTGAAGAGGTGGACTTTGGGCACAACTAAGGGAGGTATCTAGAGATAGAACATTCTGGATGCAGGAACCGTAATCACAGTGGTCCGGGTGGGAGCTGGGCTGTCCTGTGAATGAAACAGCAATGGAGCCAGTGTACCTAGAGTTTGATAACAAAGGCTTGAATGGTTTGAGAGGCTACTGGAGGCTGGATTTGGGTTGGACTGGAGTGGAAAGTGATTTGAAATCCACATTTCTTTGTTTAGCTCTCTTCTTACAATAATAGAGCACAAATGTGACCTGTCTTAAGTGATGCTTTAGAAAAATAACTTTGGAGCGAGAGAGGGTCAGGCTTGCTGACAGAGTAACAAGATAGGAGGCCCCGCTTTATTCTGGGCCTGTGGCAATACATGACCAAACTGGAATGAGACCACAGGGTAGGACAGCGTTAGGAGCTCAAGAGATCAACTGTGCGTTGAAATTTGTCAACATTGTTAACCACATAATGCCTCATTTGGTAGGATGTTATTGGAGAAAATGAGGATTGGAGGTTGGAAGCACAAGTTTAAACTCTGCAATTGACATTAAAAAACACGACTTTGATGGATATGAGTTATGACTATTTCTTCTCAGACGTGTAACAAGCCCCTCCCTCCACAAAATGCTGACATGACATGTGGAGCAGGAAGACTGTTTATTAGCAGACAAAGCACCAAAGCCTGGAATGATCTAGAGGGAGAGGCTGGTTGCATGGTCCCATGCGAAGTTGGTGGAGAGTCTGGTTTCTATTAAATCCAGACCTGCTAGCTATCTCCGCTTGGTCCCTCACAATTAACCAACAGCCATTATGGTAGTCATGTGTTTTCCAAATGACATCCTTTCTTAAGCTTCCTTTGAAATGATCTGATTCACAAGAAAAGGCTGGAGCAAAGAGGATTATGTGACACAAGGCTCTCAAATGGTTCCCTCCTTCGTCTTCCCTGGATGAGGAAGTCTTCATGACCAAACTGCTTGTAAGGGTCATGTAGCTTTGGTGTCTGTTCTTGTTGATTGTCAAGGCATATTTAGCTATCCGAGGAGCTGAGAAGATGAGATTTCCCTTTCTTATTATTCTATGTATGTCCCTCCCAAGGATGACACGGAGGACATGCTGTGGTTGATGCAAAGCAGAGTGTCCCAGCCCTGCCCTGAAAGTACTTGCAGTAATAAACTAGCAGGGAAGAAACCAGAGTGTTGCAGAATGAAATCTTGAACCAGATCAAGTAATGTCCAGTAAGGCTACATTGCAGAGAGCAATCCGTTACCTCCAGATCCACAGAGAAGCTTTCTCGGTGACACTGCTGAACACCCCCACTCTGGTGTGAAAATTGGGAGGAGAAATCAAAAGGAGGACCTTGGTTTTAGTGCCATTTGACCCTGGCCTTCATTTCGGGAGATCTGAACTTATGGCCATTTCTCCATGTCCTTTGGTTCCATCTCAATGGCAGTAACAGGTAGTTGATGGAAGGTTAGGACCTACCTTAAGCCAGCTCAGAAGTATTTAGTTGTCAAGAGCCCCACCATAAGAGTAGGTGGTGTGGGCTACTCTCCTACTCCCCACAAAAGCCACAATCTCTCTGAAACCCTTATGGGGTTTTTTTTTCAGCTTTATTGAGATATAATAGACAAACTCAATTGTAAAATATTTAAAGCCTATTACATGATGATTTGATACACATGCACAGTCCCCCCACTGAGTGAGTTAACACATCAGTCACCTCACATATTTATTCATTCATTTTTGCAAACACATTCGGTCTACTCTTAGTAAATTTCAGTTGAACAATATAGCATCTCTGGAACTTCTCTTGAGTCCTCATTGGATGTGTGGTAAGAGCGTGCAGAGGCTGTGTGGCCAGACAGTCCTGTGATAACAAAGAAGTTGATGGAAGTACCCATGCAGCTGAGCCGTGTGGCGGGTGGGGCATTGCAGAGGGAATGCCTTGTAGAGTGGCTGGCACATAGCAAACAGTGAACGATTCCTCTAGGCGGGACAATGAAGGAAAGGGGAGAGGAGGAGGAGGAGGAGACAAATTCCCCCCACCTCTACTGATCATTATTAAGCACTTGGATTAATTAATTTATGAATGTTGAAACATCATCTTAAGACTGCTTATACAAATTGTGTGCATTTATGAGCATTAGTGTAGTTTTTTGAAATTAATACTAAAATATATGCAATAGGCTATGGTAAACGTGTCAACCATTTTGGTGTTCTTATGCTCAAAAAACCAAAAAAGCTTTTTAGAGCTCCGTACCCTCATGAGAATGGGCACAGGCATGGATGGGAACAGAATGGGCTAATAAATCCCAACCCAGTGCTACGCTGTGAATCACTGTACTCTGGTCTCATGAGATTTGGGCTGTTAAAAAAGTCATTAAGTATTTATTTCAACAGACATCTTTTTAATTAGCCAAATAAATAGATTTCATCAATGTGTTAATAACATCTCTGAAGACTCACTGGAATGGCATCTTCTGTGCCGGTGCAGAAGGTTATAGTTTAAGCGCTCTGAGGAAACAGTCGATTCATCTTCGTGTCAGTAGCTTAAACCATTGCACATGGTCAAAGCCATGTTACTTAATATTTTCTTGGAGCCAAACTTGGTTAGTGTAAGTGAAAGCAAAGGATAATTTTTTGTTGTTATGATGTTAGATTTGGGAATGTGGATGCTTGCAAGGGTGCCGGTGGGGAGGGAGAAATTTCAGGGCAGGAAAAGGAAGTTGAGAAAGATCTACACATAGTGGAGAAAACAGAAGGCGTGCAGTGGGGGACAGGGAATTGGAAATGGAAGATGTAGACTGGGTAAGTTGTGATTTGATGTTCAGTAGTTCTAATTGTATCTTTCATTTTTGAGTTTTTCTCCCCGCTATGGCTATGACTGAGTCTGTTGTCTTAAAGGCTAATTCCAAAAATACCAATTGAAATACGCTTCCATTGATTTTGTGAAGGATGATAGCTTCGCCTTTCCAGATGTGCTCTTAAATACACCGATTTACGGATATCAAAGGTGCCCCTATGGGGCCAGTGAAATTTTAAATGCTGTTTAGTGACCTGAACTCAGGTTGAGGAAGCTACATCTCCCTGAATTATAGTTTTTATACGCACAACCGGCTGGCTGATCGGCAAGGGCTCTTTCTGAGAGATTGGTACCCACTCTGTATTGGAGGAATCCTTCCCTGAATTGCTACCAGTGAGGAGGCCTCCTCCCAAAAGAAAAGTGTCCTGAGCTCTAACTACTGGAGTATTTGAAGAAGTAGCCCAACACCCTAAGCTAGGAAAGAGAAAAAAGCGAGGCAATCTTAAGAACTTCTGCAGAAAGATTTTTTTTTTAGCTCTTTTTTTCTAATCCATCCCCATCATTATGACTCAAAAAGCCATAGAGACCGACAGGACATCAAGATTCCAGCTGCCTAGTGGAGGTCAGGGGTCACGGGGAGAACTGGTCTTTGCCCAGTGATGCACCTGTGTACCGCAGGCAGGGTGCCCACTGAGCGTCCGGAGCGATCTGCTCAGTTGTTGGCTGGATGTGGCCAGCACATAACTTGAGAGCAATAGTCTGTGGTCATGGTGCGTTCTGCCATGTTCTCCAGAAAGGCAACTTTGCTTTTTCTCTCCCAGTAGGAACATTCCATTTATCTTGTGGCAATCAAAGCATCCTTTTTCCCTTGATGCTGCCTTTTTTCAGTGGAGGGCAGCTGGATAAGAGACTGGGTGTTCAGAATGGACCAATGCTGGGTTTCAACACTTTAACCCGTACACATGTAGATGAGACGTTAATGGGTCCAAAGGGGTCATTGAAGAGGAGCAGTCCACTGATTTCCTCTCCACCTGCCATCCGTCTTTCCCATCCCCATCAAAAGGAACCAACAAACAAGTCAAAACTAAAATCTAGAACCTTTGCATTAAGCAACTCTCCAAGGTGAAAGCATCCATGATTTCTCCTGTCTTTAAATATCCTCAGTTATCTGTGCAAGAATGTCATTCATATGTCTCTTTGCCAGTCTCTCTCACTAGTAGTCCTCTTGTTATTTGTCTCAATAAACAATACTTTTGCCCCCTCTCAGAATTCCAGGTCTAGGTGAAACAGAAAATTTTATCAGCACACTGTTGGAAAACGACATGACGTCTCTGCTTTGTTCCCTCAGATAACCAAATGGAATAAGGGTAATAAACGTGTACTAGATGTTTCTCTGTGCCAAACGCTGTTCTTAGCACTTCAGAAGTACTAGCTCCTCTAATCCTCTAAATATCCTCTAAGGAAAGTGATACTATTATTCCCGTTTTACAAATCAGGGATTAGAGCTGATTTGTCTCAGTATCCAAGAGACTTGCGAACTTCTTCAGGAGTAAGGGAGTAAGGGAAAGGACAAACGGGTCCCTTAACCGTCACAGAATTGAAAAAAAACCTTGTGACTCCTAGCTTCGTGCTCTCCTCTCTCACCAGGCAGTGAGCAGTTTAGGGATATTGATAGTATCTGATTAAATTTGCATTGTGAGTCAGCTTTACCATTTTTTGAAGGGAGATTACTGTGTACATGAATCTGGAAAACTTAAATCCCCTTCTAAATCATATCTGTATTGTGAGTCTAGTTGATGGTAATATTGCTATCAAAAACAAAAAGGATGGGAAATGCCAAATTTTTGTTGACATATATATTTTTGGTTTTTTTCTCCCCAAATGTAAGAGATTCCCCCCACCCCCGGGAATCCTAAATATACATTCTTTTTTCAAAAGGCACGTCCACATGTAAGAGCCTGTCCAAGTTGTCTGTTAGACTGGCTCTGCCTGGGGAGCTGCAGATGGCCGAAAGCTCTATTTCGTTTTCTCAGAATTGTGTGCTTTGTAGAGAGCACAGAGGATGTTATCAGTGTCAGTGTTCTTTTGACATAAGAAGGTCAGATTTTGTCTCCTCGGCCTGATCGTTGATCCAGATACTTCCACTTACTCTCATCTAGAACCTGGGCAAACAGTTTCTCTGAAATTTCAAGCCCCTGATTTCTTTTTTGAAAGTCACTATGGCTCTGTGTTTTATGTCACTATTTAGGGAGCATTGACAACTTAGCACAATGCCTGATAAATATTCACTTATTTGATCAGTGAGAAAACCCCAAGTTAGGGATACTTTCATTCGTATCTCACAGATGGAGGAGAAGAAGCAACCAGAAGTTCAGAGAACTTAAGCCCAGCAAGCAAGCCATAGAGCCTCAAGTTTGCCTCTCAACTATTTGATTTTTCTGTTGAGCATTTCCCTTACTACACGGTCTTTGTGCCATTCCATTGGTTCTTAATTTTTGTCACTTCACAAAATTCTAAAACAGTCTCATGTCATTTAAGACCTTCTCGGTCTTATTTCCTAGACTCACTTCCCCTCTCTCTCCCTTCAACCCCTGGATAATGGACTCCTGTTCCATATTCACCACACTTTGGTAAGCTTTTTGCTTTCTCTGAACTGAGATTTCTTCTTTGGGGTGTCCTTATCCATGTTGGGCAACAAATCAGTTATTTATTCTTTAGTGCTACTGTTTGGACAAGGTAATATATATTTTTTTAAAGAATGTGATGTTGTGACTGAGGTTACAATATTTTTTGCTGTTGTTGCTAATGTTAGTGATGGGTTAAAAATTAAAAATGAAAATTTAATTGATTTTTGATAACCACAAATATATTTATTTTTGCTAGTAGTTTCTCCAGCCGGCCTCATGGGGCTACTTTGTTATTCTATTAGTCTTTCCTCAAAAGAGAAAAGAGAATTTTGATACTGCCCATGGGGGGGGTGTCTCTTTTTATTATTACTTCAAGACCTTTCTTTAAGATATGTTATCTCACTTGTAGCAAACATCATTAATCCATTGAATCAGTTTTTGGTTACTAGGCATAAGTGCTGGGGTATAAGACACTTAGGACAAGGACCTTGTCCTTTCTGGAATCTGTGGTCTCCCTTTTTCTGTTAAGTTCAAAGCCTTTGATAGAATTTAAAAATATGACCTAGAGGGAGTGCATCATAAAGGGCAATTTCTTTTTATTTTTTAAAAATTTTTAATGTTTTTTGTTTATTTTTGAGAGACAGAGACAGCACGATCAGGGGAGGGGCAGAGAGAGGGGGAGATACGGAATCAGAAACAGGCTCCAGCCTCTGAGTTAGCTGTCAGCACACAGCCTAATGTGGGGCTTGAACCCACAAACTGTGAGATCATGACCTGAGCCGAAGCTGGACGCTTAACTGACTGAGCCACCCAGGAGCCCCAAGGGCAATTTCTTTAAGTATGATTTATACCCGACATGAGTCGTTTATGTATTATTTGGCCATTGAAATTCAAATTAGGAAATAGGGCTCCTGGGTGGCTCAGTTGGTTAAGCGGCTAAACATCCAACTCTTGATCCAGCTCAAGTCATGATCTCATGGCTCGTGAGTTCAAGCCCTGCATCAGGCTCTGCGCTGACAACACAGAGCCTGTTTGGGATTCTCTCTCTCTTCCTCTCCCTCTCTCTGCCCCTCCCTCTCCCCTCTCTCCCCCTCTTTCTTTCTCTCTCTCTCAAAAAAAAAAAAAAAAAGAAAGAAACAGGAAACAACTGCTAACAAAGTATATTATCTTATTAAAGTATCTCTGTTGTAAAAGTATATAGTGGTAAACTATGATCTGCGTAGGATATTGGCCCTTGCTCTGTATCCTTTGAATTTTTGAATTTAGCAGCTAAGTTATGTGGCAGAGTTTCTAGGTCTTTGAAACTGGAAAAGATTGACACCTCATGTGGGATCAATATTCAGTCCAAAAGAGGGCACAGCTGATTCTTGATCTCTGGCTCCCTCTGTCTTCTGAGGGAAAGGAGACCCCTTGGGTGGGTAGCTGGGGGCAGCTCTCAGTGTTAGCACATCCTCCTCCCCATGCACTTGAGGCCTTTCCTGTCCTCCCCTAGCTTAGGGGAAGCCTAAGCGTGTTGTCAGGACCCATCCTTCTGGTAGCTCTTGGGGTCTCTATTCCCTCCCGTCCCCCTCATGGGCTTCATCAAAGCTTCCCCTGCAGGAGCCAGGAACGGGCTCTGGTCTCATGAAAATGCCGGTCCTCAGGAAAGCCTCCTATGCCTCTCCCCCTGGACTCACCCTTTCCCTTAGTCCTTATTTTCTCTCATAGAAGCCCCCCTTTTTTTCTTTATGCTTGGCACCAAGGAATACTTCATACCTGTTTGTGATCTTGCTCAATCCCTGCCGCCTCCATTTATCGGGCTGCCAAATGTGTTCATCTCACTCATCTCTTGGAATCGGCCAGAACATTGCATGTGTTCAGTAAGTCAAGATGGCGTCCCACATTCCACACATAAACAGATGGCTCCTTTTGGAGGTGCTGGGTTTGTGTTTTTAAACTCTACCATGTATTTATTTGGTCAGACTCCAATGTTTCCTATCAAGCCAAACCCCAAAAGGAATATATTTCTTCCTTGACATCCAGCACTGTGAAATTCTTGTTTGGTTTTGAAGAATGATTCTAGATTTTTGTCCTGGTCACTGGGCACTGAAGAGAGGACTGTGTGTGCCCAGTGTGTTGGTCCAGATATAGGACGACAATTCTCCTTTCTTCCCTTTTTTAATGCTTTCTCAATACAGAAGTTTTC
Source organism: Suricata suricatta (assembly GCF_006229205.1). NCBI lineage: Eukaryota > Metazoa > Chordata > Mammalia > Carnivora > Herpestidae > Suricata > Suricata suricatta. The sequence goes on from NC_043715.1 coordinate 9,643,159, forward strand.
ACTGTGCATTTGAGTTGCCTAAGGTGCTCAGGAAATGGGGAGAATAGAGAAAAGGCTTCCAGACCGGTTGGTCCAGTTAAGGCACTTAAGTGGCTTAAGCCTTTGATATTGGTTTAACCAACTTAGGAAGTTAGTAAGGCAGGAGGGCTTTCATGGATAAATCATTCTCCCGCCCCCCCCCCATTTTAACTGTGTCCACTGGGCACTGTAAATGGTGGCTTTTGTCTTCATGTGCGGGGGAGGCCAGGGTCTACCTCAGAGGGACCCAATTCTACCTTTGCTTCAGCTGAGATTTCCTGACAGCGTAATCCTGAGGTTTAAATAAAGCCGTGCAGTTTTTGCCTTGCTCCCAGCTTCCCAGCGAGACTTCAGAAACACCGCCTGGTCTTTATGTATTTCGACGTGTCGCTTTCCACCTCTGGTGTCCTTGGCTGCAGAGGGAGGGGTGTCATTGTGTCCTCAGTGCGGCCCCTGGTCTGAGATCCTTACTCCACAAACATTGATCGACTAATAAACAAATGCTGATTGACTGACAACATGTGACTCACAGCAGGGATGCCCGTGTGGCTCCTGCCGTCACAGAGTGTACCTGAAAATTCTAGTCCCTGGTGGTGGGGAGAGGGTGGCCTTTTGTTTGTTTCCATCCTTGTAGTTAGACGTGAGCAAAGACACTGTGGCCTCAGAGAAGTTGGAAGTTGGTGAAGGACAGGCCATGAGCGGAGTTTCTTTGAGGGGGAGGGACGTAAGCCGTGAGCACTAGCCAAGCAGGTCTATGGGAGCAGGAGATGAGAGGTCAAAGCCAAAGTGTGTGCAAGAGTGTGTGGGGGAGGAAAGCGCATTTCCCCTCTACCCTACTAGGTTCTTGGCTCAAACCCTGGCTGTAATAAAAGACAGATTCACAGGGGAATATAAGGATGTTTAATTACGTGAATACCTCCTGCATACAGGGAGTGCCTCAGGAAAACTCCGCTAACTCCTCGCAAGGACCCAAGATACCACCTTAAATATCATCTCCAGCTCAAGACAAAAGAAGATGTTGGGGGGGCCCTCGAGGGGGGCACTTATGGGGACCCACAGGGCCTCTTGCTGTCAGCAAAGGTATGGTTGTCATACAGATTTACGTCCACACCTTCTCCATTGAGAAGTGTTTCCAGTCCTGATTTCCTTTATAAATGCAAATGTCTCTTACAGAAGAGGAACATCTAGACTTTAAGAGCTTCTCCATTGTGGGCTGTTGGTTAAGCCCAAGAGGCATATTTTGGGGGTGGCAAATTCTGTTCTCCTTCAAGTAAAAGAAGGTGTAAGGTTAAATTGGCAGAGTGAGAAAGTCACAAAACAGAGAGACTGGGAAAAGAGATCAGAGCACCCTTTCTTTATTAAAGAGCTCTGGAGCGAGGTTCCCTGGCTCTGAAGGAACGAGCCAGGGAAGTTCCGAGCCAGGGAAGTTGGAGAGATGATGCAGAAAACCAAGGTCAGAAATAGATGTAAAAGGATTTTACTGGGAGTGCTCTCAGGTGAGGTTCCCTGATCCGGACAGAATGGGCCAGGAAAGTCCTGTGCGAGAATAAAGGGCGGGCTTTATATAAGGCAGTACTTTCTGATGTGTGTCCAGGGGCAGAAAACCCCCTTATAAGGTGAAGAGATGGGGCTAGGGCAAATGATGTGTTTCTGGGGAGCCGGCAGCAGGCAGAAAGTTCCAACATGGTGGTCCGTCGGCCATCTTGGTATTGTTTGATGGGATGGTCTCTTTTGGTGTTGTTCTTGGGAAAGTCCGGGATGGCTGTCTTTCGGCCATCTTGGTGTTCTTTTCCCCAGCCCACCAAACCTGTCAGAAGGCAGTAGCCTCAAGAAGTGAAATCAATGCCCTGTTTAGAAAGGTGAGAACATAGGGAGCTCTGCCCTGCTCCCCACAGAGCAGGGCACACAGGGCCCATGGACCCAGAAAAGAGATTTGGATTTGAGATCATTACCTGGGTGTATAGAATGAGTTGATTACATTGGACAAGGACTCTTGCTGATAAAGGTTGGAGAGGAGGCAGGTGGCTTTGGGAGACTGAACAGAAAGTATCCAAATGAGGGGTGGAAGAACCTAGCAGCATGACCCTGGACGGGTGGGGCAGGGCGGGTTACTCGGAGATTCAGCCTGAAAATAACGATGGACAGGATTCCAGAACTGTGGGATTTGACTTATCTTGCCAGTCAATTTCTCTTCTCCCTTGACCTCCAGGAGCATATGAGGGTGAACTGTTCTATTCTTGTGTGCTTCTGTTCTTGATGCCAAAGCCTAGAACATGGCTGCTAATCTGATGCTCAGTGTGAGTTGACTGAGCCAAGGAGAGCATCTGTGTCCCACTTCCAGAGAACATGTCAGTGCCACTACCATCAGTTAAGACAATCTTTCAGAAGGCAGCACACTTCTGAAGGGGGAGGGAAATCAAGACTTCTGGGACTTCTTTTAGGAATGAGAAGCTGAGCCCTCACACAGGGTCAACATTAGGCCCTGGGCACCATCCATCTCATGCCACCCCTCCACACACGCCTCTGTGCTCCCATAGTAATCTGCTCTCAACCCAACACCCCCTTCGCATTTGGTACCCATCCTTGAATTTTTAGGTGTCTGTTTCCCCAGTGAACCAAGTGCTATGTTTGTGTATCTCTTGCGTGGCTGTGTGCCTGGCACTTGCCGGGCGCTCGGCGTGTTTTAACTCAATCACGCATCATCCGTCCTCCTCACTCATCAAGTTGGGGCAGTTGAGAATGAATGAAGGATTTCTACAGTGGTGATGCTACCTCCCCTTGTAAGGTATCAGGCTGGGAAGGATTCTCCCCGTTCTGCTCATGAAGAAGCTAAGGTCTAGTGGACTGGTTCACAGAGTCCTTTGTGCGTTGAGATAGTCATCAGAGAGGTTAAAGACGAAAGTTCTGATGCATGGGTCACAAGGGCAAAGATCTGGATTTTGATGGTATGTGATTCTGCCGCGGACTGAGGGAGTCTGTGCGTGCTTTTCAGATCCCTAAGTGTTTCTGATGTTTGGCAAAGTTTAAGAATTGCTGGCCTGTGTCTGTGCTTCGCGAACATTCACAGACATACAGATCACCAGGGGATCTACATGCAGACTCTGATGCAGCAGATCTGCGGTGAAACCTCAGTCATCTCTCTCTTTTTTGTTGTATAAGCTTATTTCTTTAGTAGAGAGAGGTGGAGAGAATCCCAAGCAGGTACCGTGCTTTCAGCACAGAGCCCGCTGCGGGGCTTGATCTCACAAACCATGAGACCATGACCTGATGCTTAACCAGCTGAGCCACCCTGGCGCCTCCTGAGTTGGCATCTCTAACAAGCTTTAGGCAGGCTGGAGCTGTAGACCACACTTGCTATACCAGGGTCTGGGTGTCCAGAAACTTCTGAACCAAATGCAGGAAGAGAGAGGGTGGCGGCAGGGAAGAGAAGGCCAGGGGTCTGTTACGGATCAAATACCTGGTGCCAAGAGACCCACTGTGTGCCGTCACCTTGGAAAGCGTAGCCGTGATTGGTTGGGCTTTGCTGAGTCCCCTGTTGTTGCCAGGATGAGGATGTGGAAGGGCACCTGGCTCCCGGGGTCCCACCCCGACCAGGTCCAGTCACTCACCACGGACAAAACCCAAAGGCGGAGAGATGAGATGTGGGGAGATAAGAAAGGGATTTATTTCAATGAAGCTAACACCAGGAAGACAGGAGACTGATGTCTCGAAGACAGTCTCCAAAGTGCTGAAAATACTTCCAGGTTTATATAAGGCGAATGCAGGGCAAAGGTCAGTGAATACCTGCAGGTGGGCGGTGAAGGTCAAATCCATCATTGTCTTGGAGTCGATCACTCAGGGTCTGGCAGCTCAGGGCTGGTCGCTTGAGGAGGGAGTTTCAATGCCCACGGGATGCTTTGCCCACTGGGTCTTTTGCCTGAGTAAAGAGACAAGCTGGAAAGAAGAGTCTGATCAATTAGAAAGTACAGATCGAGTCAAAGCGGAGGTGGCTGAAGTCCTTGTGGACTCTTGCCTCTCCATTTTAGCAGATTTGTCTCTCAGTCACACAGCCCAGGCCCCTCCGTGGAGATGAGCATAGCCACCCCCCCTGCTCGGCCACCCACACCAGCCCGTTATTCAGCGCCTGTGAAACCAGATGGAATGTCTTTGTTTTTCCTGCCGGTGCTGCGGGTCCCTTGGGGGTGAGGCTGCTGTCAAACTGCCCCTTCCGTCCAGTGTTTGCCACAGTGTACCCCACCCCCGTCACAGCTGCAGAGGCTCTAGGATGTCCCGTGCCTGGGCCCTCAGTCACACATGTCAAGATTAACAGTGAAGAGTCTGCAATAGTAGCCACAGGCACTGCTCCTGAGAGTCAAGGGCTCCCGGTGCCCCAAACTTTGCCTCTTGGGCATAAGGATTATTTTAAGCTGGTTGGTTTTTAAGAAACAGCAGATATAAGGAATGCTCTGTAAACTGAGTAGAAGTTACCATTTTGTAAGAGATATTTGCTTTCACGAGGAAAATCTCCATTTGTGGGCGTGTCTTCCTGTCTGCACCAGGGATGTTGGTGTGAGGACCAAACCTCTAGCAACTTGTCACGGAGAAGGCCAAGACTTAAATCTGCATGACAACAATGCCTTTGTTATTTCTGAGCTTCTGGTCACCTTGCATGACTCCCCTTCCCCCACCCCCCTCACCTCCTCAACATCTCCTTGTATCTTAAGCTAGAGACCGTGTGTTTGTAAAGTAGTGTCTCGGGCCCTTTGGGGAGTTAGTTTTCCTGGGCAACTCCCATATATACAGAAGGCATACATGTTATTAAATGTCAGTTCATTTTTCTCCTCTTAATCTTGCATTAAAACGGTGATAGGGTTTTGGAGTGGTGCTGGGGTCCGGAGCCGATGGCCAAGAAAGAATTCTTGAGCATTGGGTGCAAAAAAGGTCATTTTATTAAAGTACAGGGACAGGCCCCAGCTGCCCCGGGGTTGTGAAGAGTGACCAGATATATACTGTGGAGTTGGAGGAGGTAAAGTGAAGAGGAAGTTCCTAAAGGGATTTTTATATGTTAAAGAGGGTTAGTATGATATTGGAGGCCAAGTCATTGTCAAGCTAAGGGTGTTTTTCTTCCAAGAAGGTATTACTATTAAGAATGTAGGGGGATCTTGGGGAAATGTTGTACTTCATATTTGCCTCAAGTATTTGTCAGTGGGCTGCGGGTTATAAAGAAATTACTTTTACCGGCCATTTCTTCTTGCCTTTGATGGCCCACATCACTAGCGAGGGGAGGGTGGTGTTAGGGCTCCAGGAGACAATCTGTAGGTTTCTGGAGATTAGGCTGTTGATAAGGTTGCCTTTTTCTTATGATTTACTAAGATATTTGTAAACTGATGGAGACTCCTGTCTTGCATGACCGTGATCTGTATCAGTTAACCGTTTGTTTTTCTTTCTTTTTCCTTTATTTTTGAACAGCTGGGAGTGTCCAAGGAATATCACACATACCCGCCTAGAGATGGGGGGGGGGGGATGACGGGGGAGCGTTGTCAACTTTTGCTTTGCCCTCCTTTGCCTTATGCTCCCTCATCAATGGGGTCTGATCCAAGAACCCAGAAAGGTAACAGGAAGATTATTTTTCCTTCCCTATAATGCCAGTGCTGGCTTTCCTACTTAATTACCTTAGCCTCAGTGTTGTCTTCTCTGAAATAGGGGTAATAACCTTGTAACTGCTAACGGTACATATAAAATAGACAATATGTGTCAGTTACCTGGTACAGCGCCCACACACAGGAAGGACCCAATAAGCGGTTATTGGAAATCACCACGAAAAAAAAAGAGATGCATGGAATATTAATGTTTTCTGTGTGTTTGGTTCTTAGTCAGGTCTAATAAGGACACGAAAAAACGAATTCCTCATCTCACCGTTACCTCAGCTGCTGGCCCAGGAGCATAACTATAGTGCGCCCGCCGGGCACCATCCTCACATACTGTACAAAAGGACAGCTGAAGAGAAGGTCCAGCGTTGCCATGGCCACCTGGGCTCCAGCGGACGTCACCTCCCAACTCACCCTCCCCACACATCTCGAAGTCCAGAGAGAGAGCATCACCACCCAAGGTTGCAAAAGCAGCATTTTTGTGGACGACGCAAGAAATGTATGTAAGGAAACTTTTTCTTATTCTGTTCTTATGTGGGCCTTCGGTAGTCTTTCTTGAGTGCCTTTGGGTATGTGGGTTTTACAGGTTAAAATGGGGCTACCCTAAGCATCCCCAGAAATTAGTCTTAGAGATGGACCAGTATTCATCTGTGTCAGGCAAAAGCTACGTGATCAATTGTTAATTCTTCTAGACTAAACTAGGAAAGATTTTTATTGAAGTTTAGTTTGAGAGAGAGAGGGTATGCATGGGGGAGAGGCAGAGAAAGAAGAATAGAGAGAGAAGCCCAAGCAGCCTCTGCACTGCCAGCAAGGAGCCCCATGCAGAACTCAAACCCATCAACTGATCATGACCTGAGCCGAAATCAGGAGTTGGACGCTCAGTTGACTGAGCCCCCTGGGTGCCACACTAGGAAAGATACTGACAGCTTTTGTTTGGTTTTGTTTAGCATCTCCAACTTTTTAGTTATGGGCCCCAATATTAACTTGGTTTCTGTGCTCGTGAGAAAAATACCCAGTCTCCCAGTGATGATGTGCTTGAGCATTTGTTCTTTTTGAGCTCTTGAAGGATAGCTTCACAGGACAGGAGAATATTGGCACCTCACTAGATGTGACAGTGAGATACAGGGACCCTTGGGCATGGTTTGTGTCCTTTTGCATTTTGTAGACCCAGCAGTGTCTAATGTAAATACAGTTTCAGCCCCAAAAGTCGTTGTAAATGTTCTAATGGCATGTTTTTTAAAAACTGAAGCTAGGCAAATTCATTTTAATAACGTATTTTTTGAAACCCAATATATTACAAAATATCCCAACATGTAATCAGTATCAAAGTATTATCAGGTATTTTAACTTATGTTTTGGAAATCCAGTATTTGTTTGACACTTAGAGCACAATTTCAGTCTAGACAACAAATTCTCATCAGACATACTCATCTGTACTTTGATTTCATAAAATGTAAGGTTGGGAAGGTAGATTTACATATCTGAGTTGTCCCAAACATACTTGTTTTTCAGTAACTGAATCAAGTGTTGCTTTCTTAATTTAAGTTGAAGTGACTTAAAATTAAAATTAAAAATTCGGTTTCTCCAGTGGCATCAGACGCATTTCCTAGGCTCAGTAGCCATGAGTGGCAGATGCTGCTGAGGTGGATAGGGAAGCCGCCTGATGGTTCCCCCGAGGGGAAGAGGAGCCAGCATCCCTCCGCTCTAGATTGGGAGCAATAGTGAAATATTGTGTCTCAACCATTGTAATTGGCCTTCGGGGTTTGGGGTGTTAACAGAAATATCCTTTAAGGAACACCTGTCTGGCGTGGATTTGTGATAATAGTGGTATTCATAATAGTGGTAATATTCATAGTGACAGTTACATGTATTTGATAGATACCAAAGCTAATTTTTAGAGCAGGCTAATGAGGGTTATTATGGATATTATGTTCTTTTCATTGATGAGGAAACTGAGACTCAGGGTCACTTATCAAAGTGGCTGACCTGAGGTTTTATATCTAACTAAATAATTTGATCTCTTAATTTCATTCTGTGGAGAACTATTATGACTTCATTAGAATGACCGTACCAGTTGTTAAAGTATGAAAATAACTCTATTAATATTACATTTCTTTTTTTTTTAACATTTTTTTTAATGTTTGTTTGTTTTAGAGAATGGGGGAGGGGCAGAGCGAGAGAGGGAGACACAAAATCCAAAGCAGGCTCCAGGCTGTCCGCACAGAGTCAGACGTGGGGCTTGAACTCATGAGCCATGAGATCATGACCTGAGCCAAAGTTGGAGGCTTCACTGACTGAGCCACCCAGGCGCCCCTGTATTTATTACATCTCTAAATGCCCTGTTCCCTCCCAGCAACCCTTGGGCTTGTCCCTCTCCATTAACTAAAAGGGTTGTGTCTGCCCAACATCCTGAGGATTCCATGTCTCTTCTCAAAGGCCATGGCCAACATAAACTCTGTTAAGGTGGTACCTCCCTTTTCCGTGTTACAAAATAGTTAATATCATTTTAAATTTCACCCTGACCATGCTATTTCCCCAATGACTAACTCAATATAAGGTCAAGGAGTCCTTACTGACCTCTTAAAGTTAGTTTGTATTGATGAAACAAGGGTATTAGACATGGATAGTGTTCTGTTGGACATAAATCTCTAAATTTTATTTAGAAAACATATAAAGCATTAGGAAATTAGAGGTAAAGGATAATGTCTATTTCTGCAGTGCTTAGCAGTAAAATAAAATGAGCATTATCTGATTTTAAAAACTATACTGATAAAATTGATTTGTCTTGATCTGCTGTACCAACTAGATTTGTAGATTGTTTGGTTGTGTATTTTTTTTTAACTCATTATAGTCTTCTTGAGTTCCTGAGTCCATCCATCCACCAGCTTCTATTGAATGCATCTTTCTTCACGACAAACTAAGGGCAACGCCCCGGGGACAAGCACCAAAGACATCATTTATCAGTAGATCAGTCAAGTGTTTGTTACCTAGACTCTCTCCCACCCGTGTTTAGATTTCTGTCTAACTCCTGCGGATGTTCTCTACTGATAATCCCTTCCAAATGCTCTTCTGTTCATTGTAGATGCCCCTCAGCCTCCCACGGAGGACACCTATCTCAGGTTTGATGAATACGGGAGTGCAGGGCGACCCAGACGATCGGCTGGAAAGTCACAAAAGGGCCTAAATGTGGAAACCCTGGTAGTGGCAGACAAGAAAATGGTGGAAAAACACGGCAAGGCAAATGTCACCACGTACATCCTCACAGTCATGAACATGGTAAGGGAGCTCGTCAGGACTCCAACCATCCTGGCTCTCCGGCGCAGGCTGAAAATCACAGAACGTCCTTGCGTGAATTGAATTGCAGAGATAGCTCCATTATTTTACTGCCCCAAAAAAGGTTTTGAGGAAACTGGCTTCATACGGACATAGATTTGGTAAAACTGAAGCCTGCATAGTCATGAGTATTGTCTGATACAGAGTTTGGGAAATTTTCAGATTTTGTTTATTTTTGTTTGGTTTTATTGTCCCAACAGGTTTCAAGCCTATTTAAAGACGGGACCATTGGAAGCGATATAAACATTGTTGTGGTGAGCCTCATTCTTCTGGAACAAGAACCTGTACGTGCCCAACTTCACTTCTTTCTTAACTCATTCTGCCCTTTAGGATGCACTTACTGAACACCTACTACGTGCTGATCCACGAACTAGTCCCTAGAGTTTTGAGCTTGAAAACATGCTGCCCCTGTCCTCAAAGAAAGTACAATCTAATAGGGTTGTGTACTTAACCAAAACATCACAGAGTAATTATTTGTCTGTAAATATATGTGGTATATATGTATGTATACAATGACACATAAGTATGATTAAATATGCTTCTGTAATGTCAATATTAATGTCTATATACAAATACAAATATTTTGTAGGTTTCACAGGGAAGGTGCCTTTGATAATAGACTTAAGGGTTAGTTGGGTGTTGGGTATTGGATATGCTGGGTAATTGCAGGTAGATGTCAAAGGATATTTTGAAAATACACTGAAACTAAGTCATCAGAAAATCCTTACAGCAAACCTGCCTCCCCAGCACCATCTCAGGAACGACAGAGAATAAATAAAGAATATTTAGCTGCCCTTGAGTTGATTGCCTTGAGGGGCCGGGCCCAGGTACGGGGTGAATTATTAAGCCAGACCGTATCATAGCATGTTAATTGCACGGTTCTCACTGCTTTGTAGTGTTTTGATGCCGAAACTGTATTTTTCTGACATGGGGATTACCACTCACATCATTTTTTTAAGTCCCCTGTGGCTTCTCCTCTTCATTTGTAACCCCAATAATTAATGTACAAGAGCAAGGAGTCAGAGACAAGACAAAAATGAATCTCATGGTCCAGGTGTGGAGAGCTACAGAGGTTAATGACCTGTCAGATTGTCCGTGGAATTTCAGAAAGGTAGAAAGGAGGGTGTGTGCTGTTGAGACACTTTTTGTCTGTTACCCACCCCTTAACACTTTGCCCAAGGACTTTGAAGCTGGAGGCATCCTCATTCACAGATAATTAAAGACCCAGTCTCAAAACCCTCAACTTGACCCAAGTCAGTAGTGTTAAGGACGGATTTCGGTAACTAATTCTGGTTAGGCCAAGTCCGTCTTCCCGCCTCAGAATCTTTTTGTTTCAGCATCCGTTTTTGGTTGCAACATCTATTCAGTGAGCTTTCATTTTATTGACTGATGGATGGATTGCTTTTAATCTATGATGTGCCAAGGCCTTTGCTGGAAATTCTGCTAGGGGTGAATTAGGTGTGGTCACTACCTTCCTCATGCTGTATTGAAGGAGGGACTGAACTTTATGACCATTAACTTACAGTTAAATTCTAGAAGCTGTGACAGTTGTATAAAGATGATATTAGCATGAGGTGAACATAGATATTCCTCACTGACGTCAGCTTATGTATTGTTTTTGTAGAAATGGAATGGGTCATAAAGTACACTCCTAAAACTCTGTATTGGCTTGAAATATTGTGAGCATCTACCTGAATAGTTTTAGGGGTTGTTGTTTTTTTAAACTTTGTCTCCAATCTTGGCACAGGTATTTTCCTCTACTGACCTTTATCCCTAGAAGCACGATGTTTCTGCATTTGCCTGTACACATGGGATGATTCCACGTTCTTGCCTCTGAGACACATTCATGCTCTGATTTGTGTGGGTTTCCCATAGGGAGGATTAGTGATCAACCATCACGCGGACCAGTCTCTGAATAGTTTCTGTCAATGGCAGTCTGCCCTCACTGGAAAGAACGGCAAGAGGCATGACCACGCCATCCTACTCACGGGATTTGACATTTGTTCCTGGAAGAATGAGCCATGTGACACTCTAGGTATGGTACAAATGGATGCTTCTCTCACACCTATGAAAATACAGTAAGAAAACTTTCCACTGGGTGGGTAGCCCTTAGGATCCTTCACGAGGAGACTTTATATTTAAATTGTGGACCATCTTTATTGTACCACTGAAGTCAGGGTGGAATGGTGAGCTCATTTCCTTTATTTGTTTTGTATTTTTCTTTATTAACTCTATTGGTGAGTTAATAAATTGTTTACTATTGAGATATTGATGAACATTGAGATACACTGTTTAACTAGCCAAGTTGTGATTTATTCTATAAGCGTCATGACTGCAGAACTGGGTAGCTGAAGAGAATTTGACTAACCTCCATGGTCTATAACTCTGTCCCTAGGTACCAGTCCCTGTTTTTAGAAAGTTATTTGACCCTTAAGGGACACATCTGTTCTATATTTGCCCAAAACAGTGAGTAAGGGCTATATATTCTACATCTATACTGTATTTTCTAGTATATTCCATTGCATGCAGTAGGAACTCAACAATTTTTTTTTTTTAATGAACTGACGATTGTCTAGATCAGTGTGATGGTGGTGGTGGTGGTGATGATGATGCCAGTGATGATAGGTTAGGTTTCTCGCATCATCTCACGGACCTCAGAGCAGCAAGGTGGGTGCAGTTGATCCACAAGCGTGCATATAATACTACTCGGGTACATAGCCTTGTTCTTCTGCTCAGGAGGACCCAGCCCTGGCTGGAATGATTTTATAGCTGCTCTTGGAAGGAAGTAGCTTTTGAAAACAGAAGCATTTGTCACGTTATAGCGAACAGAATAATGCACATAATCTGTTCACATTGTTCAGGCCTTCTCGTGTTATCTGCTCCAGAAAAAGACCAGGAAGTATGTTCGCCTAGAAAATATACCTGAGCTTTGCTGCTAATCCCACTGTTAAGTGGATATATTGCATTGGGTTAGCTACCATTGTAGTGGTTGCTCTGACCCCAATAACAAACTTAGATAAGGCATAGGAATGTCCAGTAGCTTACTATTCGATATATGAAATAGACATTATAATATTTAGGCACCTGGATGGCTCAGTTGGTTAAGCATCCAACTTCCGCTCAGGTCACGATCTCACGGTTTATGAGTTCAAGCCCCGCATCAGACTCTGTGCTGATAGCTCAGAACCTGGAGTCTGCTTTGGATTCTGTGTCTCCCTCTCTCTCTGCCCCTCCCCCATTCACACTCTGTTTCTGTCTCTCTCAAAAAGAAATAAACATTTTTAAAAAATTATCATATTCATTCTTCACAGGGTTATGAGGCTGGGTCCACTGATGACAATAGCTTTAAAAAGGCAAGCAAATATTAAATGCTGAATTTATCTATCTAGGCAGGACAGAAATCCATATGCCTTTAATTAGTTTTCCTGCCAAAAAAAATAAGTACATTAATCAAACTAAAATTAATTCCATTAACCAATGAAACTAAATAGTGTTGAACACTTTGAAGCCATAAGAAATGATCAGATATCTGCATGTGCTCCCTTTGGAATGACATCTGAAATTGCTCTCTCACAAGGGTTTGCCCCCATCAGTGGAATGTGCAGTAAGTACCGGAGTTGTACCATCAATGAGGACACGGGGCTTGGCCTGGCCTTCACCATCGCTCATGAGTCAGGGCACAAGTAAGTGACCCCTGGATTCGCCACTTTCTGTGAGAACTGGGTGGGCGATTCACTGGCATTCCCCTAGAATGGTGGAATAGGTAGGGTAAATCTAGGGTGAAGCCTAGAACAGTACTGGGCCAGGGATGCCTGGGTGGCTCAGCCAGTTACACGTTCCATTTCAACTCAGGTCATGATCTTACAGTTCGTGGGTTCGAGCCTCACATCAGGCTCTGTGCTGACAGCTCAGAGCCTGGAGCCTGCGTCAGATTCTATGTCTTTCTCTCTGTCCCTCCCCTGCTTGAGCTCTGTCTCTCTCTCAAAAATAAACACAAAAAAAGAATAGTACTGGACCATAAAGAGAGCTCAATAAAGGCCAGTCATTGTTGATGTTTTGCTCTTTTTATTTTTTATTATTTTTAATAGTTTATTGCCAAGTTGGTTTCCATATAACACCCAGTGCTCTTCCCCACAAGTGCCCCCCTCCATGACCATCAGCCCCCTTCCCCTTTCCTCCTCCCTCTTCAGCCCTCAGTTTGTTTTCAGTATTTAAGAGTCTCTCATGATTTGCCTCCCACCCTCTCCC
>NC_043715.1:9656484-9676330 GCF_006229205.1 Suricata suricatta
TATACCACGTCTTCTTGACCCATTCATCAGGTGATGGACATTGAGGCTCTTTCCATGATTTGGCTATTGTTGACAGTGCCGCTATGAGATGTTGTTCTTTTTTATCAACATTCTGTGGCCACACAGACTTACATTGTGTGCTAAATGGACTAGTCCTCTAATGGGTCCTCTGGTCTTTTAGGAATTTCTTCCATGTTTTGCTGCAGTGAAGATACTTTGAGTTCATTACACCAAGGAAATAATCATGGAGACATGTAAATTTCTGGAATGTTAATTGTTTGAAGCCTCTTGATGCACGCGTGGGATGTTTTCGTAGTCTGTGTCATTGCGTGTACTTAACATTCTTCTCATTGATGTTAGTAAACCTTTCTTCTGTGAGACCCGAGTTCGAAATGAGGAATGAGAAACATAAGAGTGTGAGCTGAATTGACAAGGCATCTAACCTGGTGCCAGTGACATTCTACAGAGAATTTTCAAACGTTGTTTGAACAGTAGCATCCACATTGGCAGAAGCACACTGATTTACACAATGACTATTTCGGAGGGCATGCTCTTTGGATGTTTGAGTTTAGGAGTGTTTGCATGTGTGTCTCATATTCAACATTTATATTGAATGCTCGTTTTCCGAGCATTGATTAATTTCTGACTTAAAAATAATAGCAGGGGCACCTGGGTGGCTCAGTTGGTTAAGCATCCAATTTTGGCTCAGGTCATGATCTCTCGGTCTGTGAGTTTGAGCCCTGCATCAGGCTCTGTACTGACAGCCCAAAGCCTGAAGCCTTCTTTGGATTCTGTGTCTCCATCTCTCTCTCTGCTCCTCCCCCATTTGCGCGCGCTCTCTCTCTCTCGCTCTCTCTCTCTCTCTCTCAAAATAGTACGTATTAAAGGAGCATCTGGGTGGCTCAGTTGGTTAAGCAGGTGACCTCAGTTCAGGTCATGATCTCATGGCTTGTGAATTTGAGCTCCACATCAGGCTCTGTGCTGACAGCTCAGAGCCTGAAGCCTGTTTCGGATTCTGTCTTTGTCTCTCTGCTCCTCCCCCATGCACGCACGGTCTCTTCCTCTCAAAAATAAACATTAAATAAATAAATATTTTTTAAAAGTTTTTAAATTAAGACAAAAATTATGTACTTCACAGCTATAATTTGTATTTAAATATGTTGGTGCTAGTGTCTCCTATGAGCATATTATCTTCAGGAAATTTGAATCCTGACCATTACCATTACTCACCAGTTTCCCAGCATTTTATGTATGTACACAACCGTATTCTTAGCAAGTATGAATGAACCAATTTTATTGTGAACAGAGGTGCAAAAATGCCTGTCAGGCACAAGGCCCCTTCGTATAGAGCAGGAAATAAACATGAATGCCAAACCTATGTCTGAATTTGTGTCTGCTCCTATCTCCTCCTGACCCTGAACTTGCTTACCACAGTTTCACAATTGGTGGTGAGAAAAAAAAAGTTTGGTATTTGAAATAAAAGAGTTTGACTCTCCCATCATTTTAGTTTAGCTTAGATACCTTGACCAAGATTTCTCGTGCTTACACTAGATAGCAGACATAGCATTCTTTAGACTTTGCTACATGAATTTTACAGCACTGCAGGTAACACTGGTTTGAAATGTATGCAGGTCTACTTAGATGTGAATTCTTTTCAATAAATACAGTACAGTATATTTTCCTGATGATTTTTTTAAAGAACGTTTTCTTTTCTCCAGCTTACTTGATTGTAAGACTATAATATATAATACATATACCCTACGAAACATGTGTTAATTGGCCTTCAGTTATTGGTAAGGCTTCCGGTCAACAGTATGCTATTAGTAGGTAAGTTTTGGGGGGAGGTAAAAGCTACCCTGGGATTTTCAACTCTAGGTGGGGAGGATCAGTGTCCTTAACCCCTGTGTTGTTCACAGGTCAATTATACATCGTAACTCATTTTTGTTTGTCTGTCACTTGGGTTCGTTGGACATCAACGCATCTTCTTCCTTTGATTATAATTTGGTAAAGGGGTCACGAAAGGCTTTTCGGTTTTGTGTCTTCCATCTGTTTCAGCTTCGGCATGATTCACGATGGGGAAGGCAATCCCTGCAGGAAGGCTGAAGGCAATATCATGTCTCCCACGCTGACAGGAAACAACGGGGTGTTTTCCTGGTCTTCCTGCAGCCGGCAGTATCTCAAGAAATTCCTTAGGTAAGACCTAGCGAGGAGTATTTTTAGGGTTGGAGTGGTGACAGCAAACGGTGCTCAACAGATGCTTAAAATAAATACTCTAGGGATGATGGTGGTGGTGGTGGTGCTGGTGCTGGTGATGGTGTCATCGTTATTGGTGTTGAAAAAAATACAGCGAAGGTCTAATACTGTGCTAATTGTTCCGCACATGTTGCTTTATTCAATCCTTATGGCAATCCTTTTATGATCCTCATTCTCCAGTTGAGGAAATTGAGTCCTAAAGAGGTTAATTGTGTTGATTAACATCCTATAGCTGGTAGAGTGTAGACATAAGACTCACACTGAGGTCCGCTATGGTTCCGAGATCTATGCTTAGAGCTATCTCCTTCTCATGACCTCCAGAGGTTGCTAGATACATATTTTACTAATTATTTTAATCCAATCGCTCGTTTTGGTCATAATAGTATTAACAATGCTAAAGTGGTGTGCATGTTTAACAATGAGTGGAATATTGTCTTGCTTAGCTATTTTGCTTGAAATGGCTATGAACTAGCTGTATGTCCAAAAGACATCCAAAGGAGGTGATGGTTATATAAAATCCCTTTGATAATTCAAAACTCCTACATGGCATTAGTAAAACGAAAGTTAGGAAGGTAGCACTATGTGATTCATGTTTAATGACCCAAAGCTGGAACTCTTTGAAGTTTCCTTTAATTTTATTTAGCAATAATACATATTTGATGTTTGTAATTATAGGAGCCCTCTAGCTGTTGTTCTATATCTCTGCATGCTATGTGGACTCCCAAGAACACTCGGGTTCTAATCCCATTTCCCTTTGACCAAATGTTAGGGAAACTAACAAAGGTTCTTTGGGAATTGATAATATTGATACTATTTTTTTAACCTATCCTAATACATACTATTTGCAAGTGCTTATGGAATTTATGATACACACCAGGCAGATTAAATGTAAAGATGTCTAGCCAGATGGTATCCTAAAGAATAGGAAGAAATTGACAAGCCTTTTGCCAATTATAAGTTTTATCAAATGGAAGATTTTCTTATCGGTTTTAAATTCATAATTTGGGGCTTAACATTATCTTTTCTATCATGTGAGAATGGAATCAATAAATATAAATCAAGGCCAACTTAATATAGACTGCATTTCTGTCTTTAAGATGGTATAGTTAAAGGTTGGGGATGATGAGAACTGACTCTGAATGCTTACTCGGCTGGATTAAGCACATTGCATTGTTTTGTCCAATCTGTTAAACCCTCAGGGAAGTCATTGTTGGCAATGGAGTATGTCACAGTTGCCCTTTGGTCTCATGGTTGACTTGGATTCCCATCTGTCTTCCTCCAAAATCATACTGGTCCACCATGCTGTTTGATACCCTGGTTTAACTGATATCATACTTTAACCATTTGAGTTAAGTGGAAGGAAGGTTCTTTTTAACAATATCCATGCCGTCAAGATTGATTTTTTTTTTCTTAACATAACCCAGTTGAGCACACTTTGGGGAATTGCTCTGCTCAGTGCCCCAATGCTTTCTCTCAATGCTTTCAGAAACCTTACTTATATTTTGCTTGAAAAGGCTATTTGAGATAAAGTGCATCTTGACCACTGCCCCATTATTTATTAAAAAAAAAAAGAGAGAGCGTGACGTTCAATGCTGTGAAGTAGGACCCGTCTCTGTCTAGTATATTTTGTACCTTTAGCATTTAGCCTAATGATCACCACACAGTAGGCACCCAATAAAAACTTGTTTAATATTGTCGAACAGATAGTTGGGTAGAGTTTTCAAATATATTCATCTTTCCCATCAAGCAGGCCTAATCAAATCACTTGGACAGCTATAATTCCCATACCAGGTAAAACCTTCCATAGCTGTGTAAAATCCATCTTTGTGGACAGGAAAGGACTCACACTCTGGAAAAATATATACACTTTAACTTTAAGTATGACCCATATCTTTAGCCATGTTATATTTTTCTTTGCACGAGTGCATCAAGAGGTGGATTGTTTAATGTGGAAAGATCCCGGAGAAACACAGGAGTGTAACATGGATGTTTCTTCACGGCAGCACACCTCAGGCTGGGTGTCTGGTGGATGAGCCCAAGCAAACAGGACAGTATAAATATCCAGACAAACTCCCAGGACAGATTTATGATGCTGACACACAGTGCAAGTGGCAGTTTGGAGCAAAAGCCAAGTTATGTAGCCTTGGTTTTGTGAAGGTATGTTTGCTTGTAATTTCAAACTTACATTAAGATTCTGCAATGTGTCTGTGTCCCTACCAGAAGTATAAACATTTGGTTTGCAAGGCCAAAGGTTAGAGTCTGGGTTATCTCTAAAATGTCAGCTGCTTGGCATGATAATTAAGTGGCAATTTTACTGTCAATGAATTATCCAGGCTTATCCCCCATAGACCATGCCTGGTTTAAATACCTTCTGACTGCATCCTGGGAAGAAAGTTACTCCTTGCAGATGAGGATTTTATCACAAGTAGTAAATCTGGGTACAATTGCATCTAGCTACCTCTCATCATTCTGTTTCTTATTGTTGTGTTCATAGTCCCTTTTAATGTGATACGTTTAAAATCATCATGACCCCCAAATATATGCATATGCCTTTATGGAATATGAAAACTACCGTTATCAGACAACTTGTTCGTGTGTCAGGTCTTCCCTTCAATATTGTGAGAAACACAGACGGGAAAAGCGAAAGTCCCAGATGTAGAAATAGGAGACCCATTGGAACAGTTGTTCAGGAACTCTGTCACTGACAATCTCAACATTAATACAAAGTAGAATCAGTTTTAAGGTTTTCTTTCCTAGTATCCAAAGAGAAGCATAGAGGGGCACCTGAATGGCCGAGTCAGTTAAGCTGCAGACTCTTTATTTCAGCTCAGGTCATGATTTCATGTTTCATGGGATTGAGCCCCACATAGGGCTCCATGCTGGAAGTGCATGGAGCCTACTTCTGATTCTCTCTCCTCTCCCCTGCTCATACTTGTAACAAACTATGCATCTGAAGTTTTCTCTTGTCCAGCAAGAGAGTAGATGCAGAATTGAATACAAGAGAGGCTAATGTCTGGGAGGAGACAGGGGTTTTATCTCCATATTTATTGAGCTCACAAGATACTCCCCTCATGGTGAACATGAAGAAAACAAGATCTTACATACATGAATGTGGAGAACACAGACAGTAATCATTAACTTCTGTAAGGAGGAAAGGGTCTGGGGGGAAGTGGAGTTTGTGATCAAGGTACATTGGCACCAGATGGAAAGTAATTTCCTGCAGGAGATACAACAAGTTACTCATGATCCCATTACAATATCTTGCTAGCTAACCTCAGGCATTTTTGCCTTGTGGTGGCAGCTTTCTGCCCTAAGCTTTTTTCTAACCAATTTATATAAATAGAACTTATTTCCCCACACTTACTTTCTCTCAAAATAAATAAATAAACTTTAAAAATTGTTAAAAAAATATAAAGAGATGCATGGAAATCCTGCATATCTGGAAACAAGACATAATAAAGATTTGTAGCTCTTTTCCCTCCTCTCTCTTCCTCTTCTTCCCCCCTCTCCACCCTCCTCTCTGCTTCTCCCTCCTCTGCAGCCACCATCAACATTACCACCACTACCACCATCACCATCGCCATCACCACCATCACCACCACTATCACTGTCACCACTACCATCAGTGTCACCACCATCACAATCACTACCACCATCACCACAGTCACCACCACCACCACTACTGTCACCACCATTTTCCCCAACTCTCAGAACTTTTAAACAAAACATATCAATCACACTGATGTTATGCTTCCTTCTCTCCAGTTAATATCAGTGTTTCTTAAGCTTCAGTCATTAACATCAACATTCAGTCATCAATAATCACCTTCTTCCGTTGTGCTATCTCTGTGGTATGATGCACATGTTGCTTTTCTAATAAATACCTCACGTCCACATCTGTAAGTCCAGTCCTAAAAACATAACCACCTAATCATAGGTTAGATATGAGATTACATATTTTTCTAATGCTCTTTAAATGTGTAACTTGTAGGGGCGCCTGGGTGGCTCAGTCAGTTGAGCGTCCAGCTTTGGCTCAGGTCATGATCTCATGGTTCATGGGTTTGCACCCTGCATCAGGCTCTGTGCTGACAACTAGCTTAGAGTCTGAAGCCTGTCTTCAGAGTCTGTGTCTCCCTCTTTCTGACCCTCCCCTGCTAATGCTCATTCTCTCTCTCTCTCTCTCTCTCTCTCTCTATCTCTCTCTCTCTCTCTCTCTCTCCCTCCCTGCCTCCCTCTCTCTCTCTTTCTCTTTCTCTCTCTCTCTCAAAAATAAATAAAACATTTTTTAAAATTTGTAACTGTTAGAAAAGTTTATCCACCCACCGTCGACATTTGTTTTTTGGTGTATCCTCCGTGGTACCTGAGGCTTCCTTTTGCAAATGCTGCTGTATTGTGTGCACATTAGTAAATTTATAACTGTCTCTAACTGCCTGTTAAGTTGATGTGTTTGGCAGGCGTTGATAGATGTTCACTCTCTTGACAAAGTTTGCCTGTCTCCTGTTCACTTCATTCTGGAGACTTTCACTAGCTTGGCCGTTCATTAATCACACATTTATGAAGCGCTTACTATGCAGCGAATGCACAATTGGTAACAAGTTTGGCTTTCTTTGGAAATGTAAAGGAAGTTTGAAAAATGGCTACCCCCGTTCCTTCAGGAGCCGGCACTCAGCGGACATCGTGGGCCTGTTCTGTGTCAGCCAGTGTGCAGGGTTCTAGCAGCCGTTCTTCAATTACAGATATTTCTGTGGAACCGCACGGCGTTTCGAGAGGGAGAGCACCTCAGCGTGGTGGTCTTCCTTGGGCACCAGAACAGAGGGAAATGGACAAAGGGACTCAGTCAGTTAAGTGTCTGACTCTGGATTTCGGCTCAGGTCATAATCTCACAGTTGGTTAGTGGGTTTGAGCCCTGTGTTGAATTCCTCACTGACAGCGCAGAACCTGCTTGGATTTCTGTGTCACCTGTTGCTGCCCCTCCCCTACTCTGTCTGTTTTTCTCTCTCTTAATAAATAAACATTTAAAAATATTTTTTTAAAAAAAGAATGAGGAAGGCACAGAGCTGGGAATGGCCAGGGGGCCGAGATTTGCTTTAGGGAGAGATTTGGGAAGACCAGGAGGTAAGACTGCTCCTGAATGCTGTTTTCCCCCCACAGCCTAGGGGGCAAATACCTGCTTGTAACTTGAACCATGGCCTTACCTCTGAGAATCACGCGCAGTGCCTGCGGCCCTAAGTGGGAGGGGCTTCCAGAACCAGCAAATGTCCCATTGGTCCTGCTGGGCTGAGCAGTTCAGACCCTTGTCTGGCAGCACAGGAGAAGAGTGGCATTTTGTTTTCAGGGTCTTTAAGGTCCTGTCATCTTTCTCTTTCAGAGCTATTCTTCTCACTGCCTTTTTAAAAACCTTTATGCCCCCTTGAAAGGAAGTTTTGCATGACTTAGAAGCGCGAGCTTGCGTGCGCGCTCTCCCTCTCTCTCTCTCTCTCTCTCTCTCTCTCTCTCTCTCTCTCTCTCTCTCTCTCTCTCTCTCTCTCAAGTGTCTTTGGAACCACCCGTTCAATTACCAGCATCCTCTCGAACTTGTTAGAAATGCAGATAGATGTTCAGGTCTCTTCCCAGTCCTGAGGCTTATGAAAGTTGGGGGTGGGACCCGGCAATCTGTGCCTGAACAGGGGCTCTGCACGCTCTGATGCTTGCTCAAGGCTGAGAACTGCTGACTTAGGCAGCCTTCAATTTTACGCACACACACACACACACACACTCTGGCTTTAGGAGTTAGGGGGACTTGCAAGTTTAAAACTGTATTCCACCATGTCCTAGAGCCAGCGTCAAAATGCTTACCCTCCCTCAGTCTTTCTGTCCACGTCTGTAAGGGGAGGATCAGAACTGTTCTTCCCTGGCAGTTGTGTGGGTGCCCCTCTTGTACAGCTAATCAGGGTTCTCTTGGCTTCCTTGTCCAAGCCTGGAGCTGGCTGGCCGGCTGTCACCCCTGTCTCATCTTCCCTCCCCTCCCAACTACCAGCTGTCTGTGTCTTCAGCACGTCAAGCTTGATCTCTGTTCCCTTTCAAACTGTTCAGGAAAATGAGTTGGTAAATTTGGCCGATGGGTCCACATTATTTGGACAGACATAAAGGAGGGTCAGCTCCACAGCAACTGGGGTGAACAGGCCTCTGGTTACTAAACACATATTAGCTGCTGACTGACAGCAAGGGAGTAGGTACTTTCTGCCAGAATGCTCTGGAAGTCTGTGGAAGTCTTCCAGAAGTCTCTGTAGAGACTCCAGTCAGCACTTCCAATGTGGCTTATTTTACTAAGTTAGGAACCTGAGCAACCTGGACCCTGTATCTCACCAACCAGCGGTCACCATCACATGGCAGAGGGTCTGTTAATGTTCTTTACAGATGCACTGAGAGGGCTTGGAGCCGGATAGAGATGATGGGGAGGTATTAGCATTCTGGTGAATATTTTCAGGCTCATCACCTCAGATAACATTTCCTTTGAAAGAAGAGACGTGTCAAATATAGTAGGATGGGCGTGTATTTCTTCTTTCAAGAATCTGACATGGGGCACCTGGGTGGCTCAGTCAGTTGAGGATCCGACTTCGGCTCAGGTCATGATCTCACGGTTTGTGGGTTCGAGCCCCACATTGGGCTCTGTGCTAGCTAGCTCAAAGCCTGGAGCCTGCTTCGGATTCTGTGTCTCTTTCTCTCTCTGCCCCTCCCCTCTTCATGCTCTCCCTCTGTCTCTCAAAAATAAATGAATGTTAAAAAAAAAGTTTAAAAAAAGAATCTGACAATCATAATGTACAAAATTCACCAAAAGGTACAAAGTTCTGGAGAGTAAGTCTTGGAGATTCAGTGTACGTCATGGTGGACTATAGTGAATACTATATTGCATATATGAAAGTTACCCAAGTAGATCTTGACAGTCCTTATCACAAGAAAATAAAATTGTAAAAATCTATAGGGACAGGTAGACTTATCGTAGCGATCTTTTATAATATGTACAAATATCAAATAATTATGTGGTACACCTACACCTAATACCTATAGTGTTACGTGCCTGTTACACTTCAATTTTTAAAAATATTATGTAAAAAAAGAATTCGACATTGGGATGAGAGAATGGAAAATAAAGAGAAACCTGCTAGTATCTACATCTAAATGTAACCAGTACATTGTACGTACTTCGTAATCTAGTAAATTTACTACAGCAGGTTTCAAATTGTATTAACTTCCCCCGTGGACTTGTGTTCCAACTCTGTTGATGTCGTATTTTTTCAAGCTATTCCTGCTTTCATGCCTACAAGTCTTTATACATATGCATGCCTCCCACCCTAGGCTGCTGCATGGCCACCCATGTGACAAAATACCTAACCATCTTCTACTGTTGTCAAAGATTCAGTGTAAGCGTTACCTCCTATTTTCCTCAAGGAGACTCAAACATTCCTTCCCCCACCCCGGCCTCTACTGCACCTTTTATGTCACCATCATAAACTTATGATACTTTATTGTAACTGCCTAGGTGTGTCTCTTGCCTCAGTGGACGGGCAGTTTCTGCAGGGTCTCACGTGTACCCGCCATGTTGGCAGGTACCCAGGAATCATTTACTGGACTTACAGTAGTAATCAAGGCTAACATTTCTTTAGCACTCCTATCTCCGTAAAGTGGAGAATTTTGCCTTTCTCCCCTTCTCATCCTTCCTCAAGAAAGCAGGAGTGGCCGACTTATCTGGGAGAAAAAGAAGAGTCGAGGAGGAGGAGTCCAGGACTTTGAGTAATCAGAAATATGTAGGGATGATACCATGAGCTGGGAGAGGCTGAACATGGGTCAGGTTTGAGGAGACCGAGGGGGAGTTCTGTTCTGGAGGTGTTATGTGCTTTGTGAAATTTGATTTACAAAGACCGTGAACATTGTTAGCACACAGGTTTTGCTTGCAGGGGGCGGCCTTCAGAATCTTTAGAGTACCATGGGACAACACGGTCAACAACGACAGGACAGAGGAGTGTGTAGTATTGAGATTCTCCTTAAAAATCACTTCCAGGCAACAGGAGACCTTGGAGTCTCTGGTTAATTCTTTCTCCCTTAAATTATGACTTACGTATAGGGAATTACAGATAAGGAAAAGTTAGTTGACTATGCAGGGGGGAAAAAGAAGGAAGAGCAAGCAAAAACGTGCAAACTCGCATGTCTGTTTACTTTGAAGGGGAGCTTTCTCAGAGGGTTCTCAAGGTCATGAAAGCATGTAGTTGGCCATAATTGCGTTTGACTTATGTGCTTCACCACAAAAGAAATAACATGTTCACACGGCCTGTCTGATTTCACCCTGGAATCCTGTGTTTTTGTGTTTTGCCCTATTTTCCTGGTCTTCTCCAGCTGCCCTTTTCCTTAGCCCTGTGGCTTGGCATTGGCTGTGGAATCTGGGTCTCCTTTGCTGCGCTCTGTCCCAAGGTCATTTTGGCGACGGCCACAGAGGCCAAGGGTGCGGGTTATGCCTTCCCGCTGGCTGTAAGGAGGGAAACGATTTAATTCTGACAGGCTCTCTAACCGTGGCTTTGTTGCAGTGGTTACCTCCTATTTCTCCATTTTGCTATAGACTCTTTTTCCACATTAAGTTGTTCCCTCAGGCCCTGGGTGACACATGTAAGGGCTCCCAGAGATGATGAAGCTGATTCACTTGTTGGAAGGCTGCCATATGCTTTCTACTAACGTCAGCGGCAGGTCCCCTTCTACGGGACACATTGACATATTGTGCCTTACGGGCTGTGCTGAGGTTTGAAAATGGTACCCGTGGGGCTGCCGGTGGCGGTGTCTCCACGCGGAGTCCTGAACACCCTTTCCTTTTCTTTTGGGGGGAAAGGAATTCTTTTTGGTCCACAAGGTCAGGCTCAGGCTGACTGCACAAATCTCTGGTTTCCCTCCATTTTCTTTCCTCGGTTCTGTGGAAAACTTATTTTGTGTGTGAAGTAATGCCTAAACGTGTTCTTGCCACATTCTCTAACCGTGAAATCTGTGTGAACTAAAATGCTAGGGAATCGGGTATCCGGTTAATGGACTTTTCAGGGTTACGGCAAGTGAGCCCAAAGGTCGTTCTGTTTCCTCCCTGGTGGTTCATGTTTCCCCCAAATTGTATGGGTTCACACTTCTATCCTAGTAAATAGAATGTGGCAAACAAAATGGAATCATTTTGACATTTCATGATTTTGACAATCTATGAATGACATAATTCTGAAGAGCAACTTTAGCTGTGTGAGCTGGAGGGAATCTGGTTCAGTTGCCTTATTTCCTAGATAGGTTACTGAGGCCCGGAGAAGTTGAGAGCCTTCCAACTTCCATTAATGGCAAATCCAAGTCCAGAGCAGTGGTCAAGGACTCTGGCTGGGATCAGGCCAGTTTAGTCCACCCTTTGCCACTCACCAGCTGCGTGACTTGGCGGCTTTGAAATGTCAATGGCTTGCTCAGTTCCCTCCTCTAAATTAGTTTATGTGGGGGATTAGTTTAGTGAGCACCACTAACTGGTGTTAGTATTAGTTTCCTATGACTGCTCTAATAACTTTCCATGAACTTAGTGACTTAAACCAACACGCATTTATTTTCTTACAGTTCTGGAGGTAGACACATGAAATAAGTTTCACTGGGCTAAAATCAAGTGTTGGCAGGCTTGTGCCCCTCCCGAAAGCTCTAGAAGAGAAGCCAATTTCTTGCCTTCTCCAGCTTCTAGAAGCCTCCTGCATTCCTTGGCTCAGCGGCCCCCTCCACCACCTTCAAAGCGGCCACATCCCCCTTAGCCCTCCTCACACTGTCCCCTTGCTGGCTCTCTTCTATCTTCCTCTGCCGTATTTAAGGGTCCTTGTGATTATTTTGGGCCCATCTTGAAAATGTAAGATAGTTTCTCCATCTCAAGGTCAACTACAACCCTAACTGCATCTGCACCTTTAATTCTCCTTTGCTACATAAGTGCACAAAGTCACAGGTGCCTGTGGCAGGGATGTGGTCGTTTTGGGTGGGGAAGGGTATTCTGCCTGCCGCCCTCTAGCATGTGGGTTAAAGCTATTTCATCTTCTGGCGCGAGAATTATTGAACTGCTTGAAAATTACTGTGAAGATGAGGAAGGTGGTGTTGATGATCATTTACACCACTCACCCTTGAGAACAACTCTGCCGGGCAAGAGATACTTGAATCCGCATCTTCACAGTTGAGAAAAACACACTTCAGGACACTTCTGTAACATAACCCTAGGGCACGGAACCTCGGATTATCGAGCAAGGATCTGAATCCAAGGTGCTTGGTTCTAGTCTTGGCTTCTTCTGTTTCACTGGTGGTAGTGGTGGTGGTTATTACAAACCAGATCTCTGATGTCAAGCTGGATGGTCCCTAAGTGAACTATTATTACCTCCCCATCATTACTAAACACACATGTCGGCAATGTAGAAACTTCCTGCTTATACATTCACCACAAAATATTACTGGTTACCTTGCCACTATTGACGTCACTTGCTTCTGTTTCTTGGAAAACGTCCCATTCCAGCTGCCTCAAAATATAATATTGTGTACAAAAAGCTTTGGATATTTTTGGGTTTTTTTTTTTAACGTTTAGTGATTTTTGGGAGAGAGAGACAGAGCATGAGTGGGGAAGGGACAGAGAAAGGGAGACACAAAATTGGAAGCAGGCTCCATGCTCTGAGCTAGCTGTCAGCACAGAACCCAATGTGGGGCTCGAACCCATGGGCTGTGAGATCGTGACCTGAGCTGAAGTCAGACACTCAACCGACTGAGCCACCCAGGTGCCCCGATATTTTCATTTTTACTGTATCAACACCCTTACCAGCTTCTCCTTTCCTTTCAGGACATTTGCAAGTCCCTTTGGTGCCACCGAGTGGGTCACAGATGTGAGACCAAGTTCATGCCTGCGGCAGAAGGGACCGTTTGTGGCTTGAGTATGGTAAACTGCATACTTGTTAGTTTTTAGTTCTGGAAACAGGATATCACGTAGACACAAACCGTTGTACAAATTATTTGTACTGTAACCTCAGAATGGAATACCTTGGCTGCTGCATACATTTTCTGACTTCTCTTTAAATTAATCAGCATTATTTAGGCAGTTATTATAAAAAAACTCAGTACTAATGTAACCCAGTTGGCTCAGGTGTATAGGGTGACTTTTTTATTTTTCTTTTTGCCTTTGGTTTCCATTTTTAGATGAAAAGTTCTATTTCAGCGAGCTGGTAGATTTCACTGTATACTGTCTGCCTTTTAAACTTGATTCAGTATAGGAAAGGTTCAAGGAGCAGACGTCCCCATCAGTAGCAAAGGAAGGACTTCACCTCGTGATACAAGCCCTCTACTGCTCATCCCCAGTATTCCCAGTCACTGACATGCTCAGTGGAGTCCCATCACGTAGAGGGATTCTTAACAAAGCGGAAGCCGCATCTCTCTAGGCTGTACCAGAAAGCCTTGAGCCAGCAAGTATGTCAACCTAAAGAACCGTCTCCAATGTGGGAGATAATGGGATATTTCTGTGTTTTGAATGAAGAACATTCATATCTTAGCTTCTGGTTTCCCCCCCTCCTTTCCTGCTAACGTCTAGAGGGAAAGGTACACTTGACATAGCAGTAAATGGTCCAGAATTGGGGCACTCCTTTGAAAGATCACAACCAAGAAGCCATGAACAGGGGGACTATGGAGATGCTCCATGTTCTTTAATCTCTGCTTTTGGCCTCTCTCGAAGCAGCATGAGCCTGTATAGAAGACTGGGTCATTTACAGTGAATTCAGTTGCATAATAATTTATTGACTACTAGATATCAGAGACAGGAGGCTCTGGGCACCCAAAGATGAATACAGTTCGATTTTATGTCTTCAAGAACTCAATCTAGTGGGGAGACCTGTGCAGAAGCCAGTAACTCTGACCATCTTTTGAAATACACCTTCTCTAAGCACCGAGTTACTGTTCATGCTCAGAATTAAGCGTGCACTCAGAATGAAGTCCAGTGAGTGGGTACCCCAAGATGGATGCTGGAATTTGAATGGAAGTTCATCATTTGGATGGGAGAGACTTTGAGTGAGCGATTGACAATGATGGCAAAGGTACAAGCACACGAAAATTAATGAATGCTCAGAGAATGCTTTCTGATATGAAGTCACTCAGCATCTTTTAGAAGATACGCATTGTTCTTTACTCTTTGACTTTAAAGAAATAAACATGTAAAAAATGGAGGCATTATATGCAACTTTTCATCGAAGGTACCCATCTTCGAAAGCTCCAATAAGGATTCTTATTGAAAATGTGCATGGAGTATGTTAGGTGTGATGAGGCAAATCAGTGAACTAATTAGTTGAACAGATAAAGACTGCTGAAGTCATTCTTATTTTTTAAGACATCAAACTTTAGGACTTGTACCTCAAGGATTAGTGGGTATATTTTGATTATGAAGACAATAGCATTAAATGTAAGAGGGATATGCAAGAAAAGATGGCTATAAGAAAGTAAGTGTCAAATGGCATGGGTCTTAGATTTTAAAAAATTTCTTTAAGGTTTATTTATTTTTGAGAGTGAGAGAGACAGAACACAAGTGGGGAAGGCGGGGGTGGGGAGGAGACAGAACCTGAAGCAGGCTGCAGGCTCTGAGCTGTCAGCACAGAGCCCAACAAGGGGCTTAAACTCACTAAGTACAAGATTGTGGCCTGAGGCGAAGTCAGATGCTCAACCAACTGAGCCACCCAGGCGCCCCTAAAGTTTTTATTACATAAATGCCAGGGATCTACTTCCATGGGGATGAAAAACCCCTGGATTAGATTTTAGTCAATGTCACCTAAGACCAACTGAGCCAGAAGTTAGGAAGCAGATGTCCTAATGTCCCTCACCCCCCATCATTATTTTAGACCAGACTGAAGTTCTCAATACTGGGGGAACGCCCTTGACTATGAGGGCCTCCACCACAGAAAGCGTTTAGATGAGCTGCATCCATCATCACGCCCGTATGATTACTATCGCATCCACGTGCGTGGCACTCTTCCTTCACTAGGGGATGAAACTGACTCTTCACCAGACTGCACACTTCACGAGGCCAAGACTGTGTCTTACGCTTTACCTCAAATGTCCTACAGAGTAACAGCTACTCCGTGTTCTGTTCACTTGCTCCTTTATAGCTGGAACTCAACTGAATCCTTCTCCATCCCTCTCTAGTCCCTGACCATTCACTGAGATTTGTACCATGAATCTTCAGTAAATGTGTGAGGATCTGAAAAGCCACCTACTGTTACCTAGTCCCGTGTGCAAGGAAAGAAAGGCTTGTGCTTGGTGTCTGTCATGAACGGTGTCTGCCCAGTTCTGACCATTCAATTTGAAATGAGAAGAAGAGCATATCATTATATGCATATAGCTAGCTAGTTAAATTTTATATGTAGAATTTTATACATCTATGTGGATTATGCATGTGTGCGTTCATATGTGTGTGTGCATATGGTATCTTATAAGCAAGCTCTGCATGACTTAGCATAACTGCACGCTCTGCTAAAAGCCTCTGCAATTAGAGCCAAAGCGGGTGTGTGTGCATGTGTATTCATACATTTATTCCTGATTTCTATACAGAATGAAAAAGCCAAAGGAAATAATCTGTTAGCAACCTAAGACAATATGAAGATAAAGAGTGAAATAAGGTTAAATTAATCGAAGGCTTGGAATGGATCTTAAAACCTTATTTCTATAAGAAATCAGGGTTCAGGGTTAAGACACACTGGTGGACCGTTTGCCTCTGAGGCGAGAAGTATCCGCATCCTATTGAGGAGCTCTGGTTACGGAGTTTAAACGGAGTCTCATTCTCCATGGTGCGGCCGCCTGGGTAGCTGTGTTCGTATTTCGTTGCTACATTTCTCTCATCCAGAAACAGTTATGAACTCCGTGGCACTTAGGGAGGATTATGTTAGATCCTGCATGGGAAGTCCATTCCTGCACCATTTCTGGCACCTAGAAGCACCTTCATAAACCGGAGCTGCTTCTCTTGTTGTTGTTGGCTGTTACTTTGTCTCAGCCACTGGGCTCACCGGGAGAGTCCCGGCCCCGGGGGGATTCCTGGGAGGGAAGATTCTGATTCCTGCTTACAAGTAGACACAGTCCTCTACTGCTGACCAGTTGCTTTCCCCCCTAAAAGTTCTCAGCAGCGTTCTCTGATTTCACGCAGACTGTGAAATGGCAATTAATCCGGGGGAAAGACAAATTAAAAACAGGAATTAACCAGCACACGGCAAGAATTGAAGAAAGGAAGCAATATCTTGACCCAGGCAAAGTGCGCTAGCAACACAATAAACAGCCAAGAAGCCAAATGTATCACAGGGGAAAATTGAAGATTGGAAAGTCAAACAACTTCCGCATAATTCTGCAACTGAACCCTCGCTCTTTGGCAGAACCTGGCGTGGTCCAAACCTCAACCCGCTGGATCTCATTGCGGGGGCTTTCAGGAAAGTGTGCAGTTACACGAAGTCATGCAGAACTTGCTCATAATAAAAGCACCACAGGCATAAAACCACTACCAGAGGCTAAAGCAATCCCCAAGGACAGAGATGACCAGCAGGGCCTGGAATGTATCACAAAGGAAAATAAACGGAAAGGTTAGCAGAGAAAACAGTTCTCGTCCTGGCTTGATCAGACCGTTGGCAAATCAAAGACCCAGAGCTAGTTCGTAAAAGACACTTGGAGAGTGCAAAGTCATCAGAGGGTCTGGAGGAGTGACCTTTCATATGGCCACAAGGTCAAAGGGTGTTACCTAAAAGCACAATTTGCATGGACCGAGAGCTAGGCTGTTTCATGTGGTGCTCTGTAGGGATGGCTTGGGGTAAACAAAAAGGTCTGTTTTTATGAGGAGTAATCAGAATGATAAATTCTGTGTTAGCACCTAAAACACCAGTTCTCCGTGAGTGAATGATCCACACTGTTCTTTAAGCAGCCTTGGGTCTAAAGGTCGGGGAAGGCGCCCTTGTCATGCACCTGCACCCACTCCCTTGGCCATTGGGTGGACTCTTGTCTGAACATGTCACCTCGACAGCTCACAAAGCATTCACTACTCGGCCCACTGGTGACAGATGCCTCTTTGCTAGATGTCAGCCTTTCAAAACACATGCAGTAAATGCAGAGTGACTGTGTGTTCATGAAGCGTGGCCGGCAAAGAAATGCTTTGAGATGTCGTGCGTGCTCACCCCTTTGCCCGCATACTTGTTTTTCCTGTTCGCGAGCAGGCGTCTACAACTCCTCGCCTTTTCCCAGGTGGATTCTGATGGGAAACATGTCACACGTTCTTTTCACAGTGGTGTCGGCAAGGCCAGTGCGTAAAGTTTGGGGATCACGGGCCACGGCCCGTCCACGGCCAGTGGTCCGCCTGGTCCAAGTGGTCAGAATGTTCTCGAACTTGTGGCGGCGGAGTCAAGTATCAAGAGAGACACTGCAACAACCCCAAGTAAGGCCGCCACAGAAAGTCCGTATTCGTAAGGCAAGAATGCAGTGTTTTTGTTTTGTTTTGCTTACATACTGTTTGAAAGTGTTTTCTTCCCTCTGGTTTATAGCAATCAACTAGGATTTTACTGTTGGCATTAAGGCTCCGTGCACCGGGTAGAGGTGGGGGTGAAGTGGTCAGAAGCTTAACGACAAAGGAGTTACTCTGTGTGAGAATATGACGGTCAGAGACTCGGCTCAATAGTCTGAGCTGACCACACGCTCACACGATCAAATGCCGGCGACGCAGACCGGAGAAGCTTGGCCAGCGGAATGTGTGTGCGTCTCAAACTGATGAACTAAAGTATGCTGATTTGTGCCTTACAGGAATGTACATCAACACGTGTTGACAGATCTGCCTGACTTTTCAAGAGAAACCAGAAGTCCAAAAAAAAAAAAATGTGTGTGAAATTTCCCAATTGTTAAAACACTGACAACAAATTCTATTTTCTTAGAGCCCTGTGAGGCCGGATCACGACGGCTGCGGACCGAGATTGGCCCGCGGTCTCCGGCAGGCACCCTCACGGGGATTCTGAACCACCGTCTGTGTTCTCTGAAAATGAAGGCGGTTTTGTGTTCCTTTGATCTGCTCTAATTCCCCTGTGAAACACGTGTGAGATGGGCACGGTGATGTAGGGAGAGCCCGGGTTTCAGAGCAAGAGCTCAGACTGCAAATCCTAGGTCTGCCGCTTAACTGTGTGACTGTGGAAAGTTCACTTGACTCTGAGCTTGGGCTGATGTGTAAAATGGAGATAATACTATCTCCCTCTGAAGGTTTGGGGACGGGGGGATTCGAACTGGGTCTGTAGAATGCCTGCCATACTGGGGAGCATCCCGTGGGCATCCAGCAAAGGAATCCGGGGTCCATGGGGCTTTTACCGCCTTCATCCTAAATTCATCAGGAGCACAGGGTAGCAGAGGGTGAGTCCTCAAAAGCAAGAGGGATGGGAGAGAGCGAGGCCTTACTGGTGAAATTGAATTTTGGGAAGGTGGAAGAGCGAGAAGAATGTGATGGGTCCTTGGCAAATGGAGACTTGACTTTACAGCACCGTTTGAATGGTGTAGCTTGAAGGTCAAAGACAAAGGCTCCTAACCTCAGGACTCTCGGTTCGCCTCCTGGCCCTGGGTCTCTCCAGAGCTGTGTGGCCGTAGACAGCTTACTGTCCCTGGTCTAGTTTCCTCCTTGGTAAAAAAGGGAAAATGAGGGCCTGCGTCAGCTGAACTAATATTTGTAAAGCGCTTTTACCAAGGGCCTGGCACGTTATAAGTGTCGCGTAACTGTTTGGTAGGTTGAGAATTAAATAACGAAACCGGAGCAAAGAGGAAATTTTAAAAAGACCTGGAATTTCATCTGAGTTAGCAGTCTGCGCTGCATCAAGAGGATAGTTTCTTCCAAAATACGAGAGAGGGTCGGAAGACACTTGCCCATGGTTTGCTAGATGCTCTTTGGGATAGTGGCAAATACAGGATTTTTCAACTGCGGTGCTATTGACATTTTAGACTGGAAAATCCAGTACTCGGCAGGCTGTGGGGCATCCCCACCAGATGTCAGTAGGATGACGCCCCCTCCCCCAAAACCCTGTGATAACCAAAACCGTCTCCAGGGACTAGAGGGGTCACGTGTCCTGTAAGGGGGCAAAGCCATCCCCATTTGAAACTCGCTGGCTTCTTTAAGACCCGGTAACTCGGTGTGATGGCCGACAGGCTCGTGACACATTTGCAGCCTTATACCCGATTACTGAAACCACCCTCCTTGTACTTTGAATGCAGCCCCTATCTTGGATAGAATTCTTAAGATCATTCTGCTGCTTTTCATTTTTTCAGAGTATTTCATGGATCTGGTCTTCATACATCGCAACACTTTACAGCCTCAGTATTTTCCCAAGAAAGAAATAGATTACCTAATTTAATAGCTCTGCTGGTAAAGTGCACAAATGACACCCTTGAGGTTTAAATTAAAACCTCTCTCATATCTGCAGGATTGAGAACTCTCATAATAGCGCATTGTTCATGGAAATCTCAGATTGTAATTTTCGAG
The DNA here is from genome assembly GCF_006229205.1 of Suricata suricatta. Lineage (NCBI taxonomy): Eukaryota > Metazoa > Chordata > Mammalia > Carnivora > Herpestidae > Suricata > Suricata suricatta. Next base: position 9,676,253 of record NC_043715.1, read on the forward strand.
ATGCCTAATAAAAGAATCTCGAACGTAGCTCCACTTGGTGTTTTATCATTTTAACCAAGATCAAGGCTCCTCAGGATA
>NC_043715.1:9676430-9766742 GCF_006229205.1 Suricata suricatta
TCTGGTTCTTGGTTTGCCTTTCCTTTTCTTTTCTTCCATGATTGTTATGATTGTTTGTTTGGTTTCTTAATTCTACATATGAGTGAGATCATATGGTGTTTGTCTTTCTCTGACTGACTCATTTTGCTTAGCATAATATCTCTAGCTCCATCCATGTTGTTGCAAATGGCAAGATACCATTCTTTTTTTATGACTGAGTAGTATTCCATTGCATATATACCACATTAAAATGGTTTTTTTTTTTAAACATTTTTTCATTCTTAAGAGACAGAGAGAGATAGAGCATGAGCAAGGAAGGAGCAGAGAGAGAGAGGGGGACACAGAATCCGAAGCAGGCTCCAGGCTCTGAGCTGTCAGCACAGAGCCTTATGCGGGGCTTGAACTCACTGACCGTGAGATCATGACCTGAGCCAAAGTTGGATGCCCAACCGACTGAGCCACTCAGTACCCCTATACCACATCTTCTTTATACATTTATGTACCGATGCACACTGGGGCTGCTTCCATAGTTGGTCAGCCCCCAATTCTTTACAAACATTATCTCTGTTAATCATCACAAGTGCCCCCATTTTTACAGGTTAGAAGGTTAAACAGAATTACCTAAAGATGAGCTAGGAAGAGGCAGAGAATATTTAAACCCAGATCTGCCTCCTTCTAAAAGGCCAAGTTCCTAACCATGGTACATGACTGTCTTCCTCTTCCACGCTGGCCTCTATGATTGCCTAACTCCGTTCAGTGCAGGTGAAGTGGAGCAGGAAATGAATCCTGGGCAGTTGAAGGTAGGGGCTTAGCTGCCCTCCCTCTCTTGCTGGCTGCGTGATCTTCATTCAGCAAGTTTGAGGAGCCTTCTCAGCTGTTTTTCCCGGCTTCTACAGAACGAGGAATTGCTATAGACCTTTTGAGATCTTTTCTGTGGAACAGTTTCTGAGTTGAAGAAATAACACATGGGCTTCTCTTTCACTTCATTGAAACTGAGTCATCCAAATGAAGGTTATTTGTAAAAATCTCAGACAGTTGTAAGCGAAGAAAGGTTTAAATATACCTCGTGAAGATGACCAGGAACAGCATGGCTGTCATATGGCACTTTAACGGTTTTTGTAAGTGCTTTTAAGATAATGATTTAAGAAGTCTTCAGGGACTTGATCTAGCACAACGACTGCTGAGTGTTCAGGTAGTTGCCCCAAAACGTTTTGAAAGAGCAAAACAATCTCATTCTGGCGCCGTGACGCTTCCCGTTCCTGTTGAATCCATTTTAGCGTGTGCTCACACGAGGACCGGATAAAATCTGCTGAAGCAAATCCAGGGGTGTTTTATAGCATTCCTGTGCTTCCTAAAGAGACGAGGAATTTTAATCACATAAATTTATTAACCTGGAGCCTTCTTTCATGTTACGTGTTTGCATTGAGCTTTTGTAGGAGATGATCCATAGTTGGGTTTTGGCCTTGGGAGAAAACTACAGAAAGGTGGGAACGAGAAGGAGTGATCGCTTTGTGCCTGGAAGGAGCTGGTTAAGACGTTGTCGGTAATTTTTAGTTTGGTTTATGCACCGCTTTTCTTTATATTGCCTTCTGGTTTTTGCAGTCTGCTTACCAAGATCTTAAAGAGTCTGCCATTAGATCATAATTATTTATGTTCCAATGGGATTCCCTGCCCTGGAAATTCATTTCCCATTGTGCTTGGCGGGAGAGGAGGAGGCCACCTACAAAGTTGAAAAGCGATTATGCAGATGAAAACAAGGGAAGTTTTGTTCACGGTTTAGGATCAACTAGAATAAAACATAGGCGAGTCAGACCATAATCGGAATACGAGCCCAGTGGCTGACACAGCTAGATGGGAGGACATGGTGGGGGGGGGGGCTTTCTGCTCTTTCTCTTCTGTGTCCCGGTCTCCGTGACAGCAGGTGGATGACACCCTGTACAAAGCTGAGTGTGTTCAGAAATGGGAGAGCTGGGGAGTAGGTCGGGTCTACCTCGGAAGAGCTTCAATGCCCGTGGCGGGGGGGTCGTTCGTGAGGGTAACGCACAGACACAAATCTACGTGAATAAGAACGTGTTAGGTGCACTTACAAATGTCCCTAACACAGGCGAGATGATGAGTGTCAAGAGGATGCCTTCATCACTCTTTAAGAAAGTTGCCAGAATGTAAAACTTGGATCTCAGAGGGCAAGTAAGTTTTATCTGACATGGAGGCTTCCGTCGCTGAGCAGTGGTAATGCCTACCCAAGGCCTATACTGAGGAAAGAAAGAAAAGAAAGGGGAATCCCTGGTCGATGGGCTCTGCCTGCCATGGACACAAGAAGGGACATGCCATGTCGTATACCACATTGTTTCTATTCTTGTCATAGACTGTAGGCACCACATAGCTAGTGACAATGTCCGTCTCGCTTGTCCCTCCTTCTATTCTTACTGTGACTAAGAGTGAGCTCTAGTGCTAAAGTGCTTTGATTTTATTTTTAGGCCTCAGTATGGCGGCAAGTTCTGTCCAGGTTCTAGCCGTATGTACCAGCTGTGCAATATCAACCCTTGCAACGAAACTAGCTTGGATTTCCGAGCCCAGCAGTGTGCGGAATATAACAGCAAACCCTTCCGGGGATGGTTCTACCAGTGGAAGCCCTACACAAAGGTGGAAGGTAACTTGGTCTCTCTAAACCGCCCCCCAGGATGTCTCTCTGTGACGGTAATGTGAATGAACACACAGGAGAAATCGCCGCCTCTTCAGAAGAGTTTCACTCTTTCCATCATCCCGCAGACCCGTCCTGGCCCAGGTTTTCATTCACTTCCGTGAATTTTGTTTATTTTTTCCGTACTTTTTTCTTCACAAGACACCCCTTGTCCCCCACATCTGCAAGCCAAAGGGTTCATGTATTTGGAATATACTTAGGTTTCTAAACTTACCTTTGACATGTCAGCAGTTAAGTCCCCCAGGGATGTTAATTGAAATTGGTATGAATTGTCCAGACCAAAAACTCATGAAACCATATATGCCCCATGGAGACAACATATTCAGCAACTGACATGCTGAGTGATTGCACACTTGGGAAGGCCTATTTGCAGGGTATCACACACACACACACACACACACACACACACACACAGCCATGAACTTAAAATTGCTTATATTCTGGGTTCTGGTTCAGAGAGTTCTTAGTACGTACTACTTAAAGTTATGGCTTGTATTTTACTTTTTTCATTAAATTGTTTTTATTTTACCTAAGTATCAAAACATTTATTTTCATTACACAAATTTAATGCATTCTCTATTACCCTCACAGACTACGGTGTCACCGTTCTGGTAATTTGCTTTCTGTTATTCCCATTCACTTGCTTTATCAAAACTCAGCCATCCTCCCTTGAGAAAAGGTGACTGTGAACCCCCAGGGCACCCGTGCAGAGTGGGGGAACACTGAGTTTAGTGACAGTTCACGGGGCGTGAACCAGAGGGATAGGGTGTGGCAAACGTCATTGAACCTTAATAATAGCAGTAGAGAAGCCAGCAGAGTTAGAGATAACACACAGCATGTAACAAAGCAAAGGAGAGAGAAGTGGCACTTTGCTTGGCACCAGCTCAAGCGCTGCAGGACACTTACATGGTCCCGGATCATGACCGTTTGTCCAAAAGCACAGGTGGAGACAGACGTGAAAATTCAGAACTCTGTATCTCAGGAGGAAGCAGTTAGCAATCTATACACATTTGTTAAAAATAGAAACTCAGCATTTATGGTTATTTCCAGTGTTGTAAATTGCACTAAGAGATGTGTACAGCATTTATTAATGAGTTTTAAACAGTTTTTGAAAGTTATACTCAATGGTACACTTCTTTCTTATTTTATGGAACAAACGCGCGCTTGCAAAGTTGGCTTGTCTGAGGGCCATTTCATTCTCTTGGCCTTCCGTGATAAAGCTGGGAACACATTCATTTGGAAAAGAATTCTCTGATAGCATAATTTGGAAACTTGCCCAGGGAAAGAAAAAAATGTAAGGAGTTACTTACAGAAATTCAGAGATCATAACTAGAAGGGGATTTAGATGTATTTGAAATTGCTATAGAGGACAGGATGAACTCAAGGGCTAAGAACTTTCTAGACCAAGTGCCTCCCGATGAAGGCCCCCCTGTGCCAGCCTGCCTAGAATATCCTTCCTTCATGACATCCTCGGAATCCTTAACCTGCTGGATTCTTCATAGCTCTTATCTGTGCGTGAGTTTATAATCACTTACTTCTTCATAGCTCTTATCTGTGCGTGAGTTTATAATCACTTACTTCTTCATAGCTCTTATCTGTGCGTGAGTTTATAGTACATAATCACTTACTCATTAGGTTTCTCGCTGCAAGAGTTGAAGTTCTGTGGAAGGAAGCCTTGGTCCATTTTGAGCGTGCTTCTGTCTCCAGCGTCTGAGAACAGCGCTCGGCACATACTTGTAACTTTCAGGATGAATGAGTGAAGACATAAATGTCAACTGTCCATGGATGTATCTCCCTTTATGAGGAGTAGGCTCTCCTTCACTGGAGCCGTCCTACCAGGGACAGAGCAGTCACCGAGGAGGAAGGGCTCTGCACGCAGGTGCCCAGGGACACTTAGGGAGAATGCATTCACGTGCTCTCAAGTCCAGCATTTGAGGATTTATTTTCTCTTGGTTGCATACTCCCATAGTTCCCTGTTTCTCACGGAGGGCTCTTCCCCCCAGACTCTCTTGTCCTTCCTTTCACTTCCCCTTCTGTTCTTTGCTTTGTCTTCTCAGATATTCCTTAGTCTCCCCCACAGTGCACCTTTCGTTCAAATTCGGCGTTTATGGACTGTGTTTATTATCACCCTTTACATAGGTTCTGTGTTGAGTACATGAGCAGAAAGTTAACCAGATAGTTTGTTTGAACACTTACTTGTTTTCAGAGAGATTCAGAACCCCAAACAGGCCCCACACTGAGAGCGTGGAGCCTGATTCGGGGATTGAACTGATGGACTGTGAGATCATGACCTGAGCTGAAATCAAGAGTTGGATGCTTAACTCATTGAGCCACCCAGGTGCCCCAAACAAATAAATGTAACCTGTGAAATATTTTTTGGTTTCAAAGCTTTTCACTAATTTAATTGCAGGCTTAGTAAGGGGGGAGCAGGCCACTCACTCACCAGATGTTTAGTGAGCATTTATTGCGTGGCGGCCCTTCTGCCGGGGGCAGGGGGGCCAACGCTGAGTTGGACCGAGACCCAGCCTGGAGATCTCACTTCCCCGCACAGGAGACAGAAAGCATAAGGCCGTTTTGTCTCTCCCTCTTCTCGTGCTGATATTTACTTGGAATCAGGAAAGACCAACCGTTATTTAAAGGTCTCGTGTGACCATTCAGCAGTTGGGGAAGAACAAGGAAAAACTCTCAGTAAATGCAGGTAGCCTTTGTCTTACGGTCGTGAGATTTTTTTCCCTTGCTGTGTTTCCATTAGACCAGTTCAGAAACTTGCCTAGGAGTTGAGGGAAGGGGGTGACAGAACTTTCTAGAGCTTGTTAATTCCTGGGCATGATGGAGAAAAGAAAGGGTGTAGGTATGTCACCCATAATCTCCTATGCAAAAATTAGGAGGTATTTAATAAGGCTATCAAAAGATAGTTCTAGGGGCGTCTGGGTGGCTCAGTCAGTTCAGCATCCAACTCTTGGTTTTGGCTCAGGTCATGATCTCACAGTGTGTGAGATCAAGCCCCTCAGTGCGCTCTGTGCTGACAGGATGGAGCCTGCTTGGGATTCTCTCTCTCTCTCTCTCTCTCTCTCTCTCTCTCTCTCTCTCTGCCTCTCCCCAGCCTGTGTGCACACACATGCTGTCTCTCTCACTCCCTCTCAAAATACATGAAGAAACTTAAAAATAATAAATTTCTAGGGAGAGGAGAAACTTCTGGTCACACATCTGCATGTTTGGATCATAAAAATCTAACTTCTTTTGCACTGAAGTTTCGACTCTGTTCCTGAGAGGCTCTGTGAAGCCCAGCTCTCTGCAGACTGTTGACATATTTGTTTGCAGCTGTTGTCAGGACCGTTGTGTAGTGCCACCCACGCACGGTCGCCTGTGAGAAATGTCATCGGGCATTGTTGGCCAAGAAGAACGATTTGTATTTGGAAAATTGGCGTAACTCCTTTCTGATAACAAGAGCTCTACAGAAATACAGTAAATTTTTTCTTTTTTGCCTGTGATACCAGAAACTTCTCAGGCACCTTATGGTCAATAAGAGCTGCATGTTTTTGGCCTTTAGGTTGAGTTCGTTACCTCTTCCTTTTTATGACATGATTATTCTCTGTATGTTTTATAAACATGAACCATCTGCCTTTTTATTTTGGCTCCCCAAAGTGCCTAAACTTTTTTCTCTTAACTGGATAAATATCAAAAGCAATCCATGTCTTAAGTTAAGGTCAGCAAACTATAGCCTGTGGGACAAATCTGACCTGTTGCTGTTTTTTTCTTTTAAGTAAAGTTTTATTGGAACACAGAAACACTCCGCCATTTTTATACTGTCAATAGCAGACTCCAAGTCCTGGGAAGCCTGAAATATTTGCTAACCAACAAGAGTAGCGGTACAACCCGCCAACCATGGGTATTGTGGCTCTTACTAAGGATGAGAAAAGTAATATTGTTGTGTGTTAAAGCAGTTTTACGTGAATCGTAAATGGGATTGGGTTTTTAAAAGCCACGTGTACATGGATTTATGCACACACACCCACACCCACTCACACAACTGTAACATTTCCCATTTCAGTCATGATCACTTTTTAAATAAATGTAATCCACCCTCTTGGTCATCATGTCCTTTTCCTATGGTGTCCTCCTGATCACATCCTGTCCTGATCTCTTTGCTTCTAGAGGCAGATCGATGTAAACTGTACTGCAAGGCCGAGAACTTTGAATTTTTTTTCGCAATGTCCGGCAAGGTGAAAGACGGAACTCCTTGCTCTCCAAACAAGCGCGACGTTTGCATTGATGGGATCTGTGAAGTAAGAGAACAGTTCTGCATTGGGATATGTGGTCATGCTTGAGTTTCCTCCTGTCAGACGTGTGCCGTGAGGAGTGGTACTAGAGATTCTGCGTCTGGAGAAAAGGCAGCACAGGGAGAAGGGCAGTGTTGGCAAATCGGAACTGAGGACTGTCTCCAGTGTCCCCACTTACTTTCTTCAGGACCCTGTCAGACGTTCTTAATTCCTTCCTCTTTGCTCTGTCCCCTCATGTATGCCATGGAGATGACGAATACCCTACTATGCACAGTAGTTGCAAAAATTAAATAAGAATATAAATATTAGTAGTAAACTTGCAGCATGTTTGCTACGTACATTCGTTACGTGGTTAGAGCCCCACAGATGTGTTGTGAAATAGCACTACTATTTACTGCCGATTACTCTTTTTTATTAATTTTTTAACATTTATTTATTATTGAGAGACAGAGTATGAGCAGGGGAGGGGCAGAGAGAGGGGGAGACACAGAATCTGAAGCAGGTTTCAGGCTCTGAGCTGTCAGCACAGAGCCCAATGTGGGGCTTGAACTCATAGATCGTGAGATCATGACCTGAGCCAAAGTTGAACACCTAACCTACTGAGCCACCCAGGCGCCCCAGTTAGTCTTCCTTTTAATTCCATTGTGAGGGGCGCCTGGGTGGCTCAGTCGGTTAAGCCTCTGACTTCGGCTCAGGTCAGATCTCACATTTGTGGGTTCAAGCCCCACATCAGGCTCTGTGTACACAGCTAGCTCAGAGCCTGGAGCCTGCTTCCGGTTCTGTGTCTCCTTCTCTCTCTGTCCCTCCCCCTCTCATGCTCTGCCTCTCTCTGTATCAAAAAAATAAATAAATAAAAACATAAAAAAAATTAAAAGAAATAATTCCATTGTGAGCCCTTGTGTTTGTGTGTGGTGGGGGGGGGCGTAGTTTGGGGGGATTGAGTGGGAGGCAGGGGTCATGCTGATGCTCAGCATGGTCATGTTTCACCAGCAGAGCTCACTTGCCATTAGTAGCATCAGTGACTTTTTATCCCAGTTTTCCAGACGAAGAGCCTTAGCAAGCTTTCGCTGAGTTCTAGAACTTCCCTAGTCCCACCTCCAGTCAAACCTGAGACTCTGCTTTTAGTCCCAAAGCTATCCTAGCTTTCTAATTTTCTAAAGAAAAAAATGCAGGGACCCACGTATGTGCCTCTTGGTTATTCTTACCTATCGGCTTTTCTGATGCTTGATTTTCTCACTTTATTTATTGATTTTTGTCACAGCCGGTGGGATGTGATCATGAACTGGGCTCCAAAGCTGTTTTGGACGCGTGTGGTGTTTGCAAAGGGGATAATTCAACCTGCAAGTTCTACAAAGGCCTGTACCTCACCCAGCACAAGGCAAATGGTAAGAGATGTCTGTAGTTTTCGTTGCTCTGGCTTTGCCGCTCAGCAGGTTTGCATCAGGCTGGGTGCCGTGGAGCCATTGATCAGCTGCCTGACATAGAGAGGACGATGGCTTGGACACCTGGCAAGGGCAGCGGAGGATGGGTGATTTCTCAGGGTGAGGGGTTCTGCCAACACGTCCGACCCAGAGATGTGTCACACAGATGCCTTTGTCCTCGGCAGTCCGCCCCATGTTCAACACGCCTCTGTTAATCAAGGGATTCATTTTGAACCTTACGATTCAGGGTGTGACTCCTGATCCGCACTCAGAATGTAACACATATACTTGAAGCAATTCTCTAAATGAATCTTGAATAAATTGAAATCCAGAGCCCTGTGTCCCGAACATCACTACTGAGGTGCATGGCTCTGAGATTCTTCCAGATAGATGAAAAATAAAAGGCGTTTTTGGTGGCCTTGGTGGTTCTGGAAGGGAGACGAGCGTACCTCCTGTCCACACATGCACATGCTTGGGGAAGGAACATACACTTTGTCTCTGGTGTTCCTTCCCCTGGGAAAGTGATGTCTTCGATCGCTGGCCCTTTGCAGAGCAGGAAGGAACATCCGCTGGTGATGCACGGCCCCGCTGTGGAAGAGTGGCCATCACCACGTGTCTGACCGTCAGGAGCCCCAGCATCCAGTGTGGCAAACAGCGGTGTTTCTGTTCCTCCCGTTTAGAGTACCATCCTGTAGTCACCGTGCCAGCGGGGGCCCGGAGCATCGAGGTCCAGGAGCTGCAGCCCTCCGCTAGCTACCTTGCGGTCAGAAGCCTCAGTCAGAAGTATTACCTCACGGGGGGCTGGAGCACCGACTGGCCTGGGGAGTTCTCCTTCGCGGGGACCGTGTTCGAATACCAGCGGGCCTTCAGCCACCCAGAGCGTCTGTATGCGCCAGGACCCACCAACGAGACGCTGGTCTTTGAAGTAAGCCCCTTCTGTTTGTTCGGTTCTTGGTGCATCTTGCCGTGTGGAGAGCGGCGGCCCCGCTCTGAGCTAGCTCGAAGACCGACCCCTCTCGTTCGATCTGTTACCCACTGAGCCAACTGGCAAAGTGCCAAGAGGAACAGACAGCAGCTCCGTATTTTGGTGAAGAGGGTGGGTGTCTGACGGGTCTCCGAGAGAATGCACTGATTTTCGCTCTAAATGCCGGCTTCTCAGCCTTGCACTTGACCACCATGAATGTTAAGGAATATAGTAGGCATGTGCTTTAGATAATTCCGTGTTGTCTGTATCTGTTGTTTGGATAATCCCCTGCCCCCATTCACCCCATCGGTCCGCTGGCCTAGGAAGTGGACTAATCGAGTGGAAAGAACTCTTGCTTGAATGCCAAGAAAGTTGTTTTATAACTATTTTTAATGTTTGTTTTTGAGATAGCGTTCAGAGGAGGGGCAGAGAGAGAGAGAGAGAGGGAGACACCAAATCCCAAGCAGGCTCCAGGCTCTGAGCTGTCAGCACAGAGCCTGACACAGGGCTTGAACTCACAAACTGTGAGATCATGACCTGAGCGGAAGTCGGACACTTAACCAACTGAGCTATCCAGGTGGCCCTGCCAAGAAAGTTTTAATCAGAGCAAACCACCATACTTTGGTGGGCTATTGTGTCCTTAGACATAAGAGAAGAACAATGAATAGATAACAGTCAGCCAGTGTGTTTGCAGGTGATTTCTTATAAACATAGAGATTTGGGGGCACCTGTGTGGCTCAGTCGGTTAAACTTCTGACTCTTGATTTCAGCTCAGATCATGATCTCATGGTTCTGTGCGTTCAAGTCCTGTGTCCAGCTCTGCACCAACAGCGCACAACCTGCTAGGGATTCTCTGTCTCCCTCCCTCTCTGCCTCTTTCCATTGCTCTCACTCTCGCTCACTCTCTCAAAAACAAACAAACAAACAAACCTTATAAACAGAGATTTGGACGTCTCTCAAGAGCAGGAAACTTCTGGCCCCGGCAGATGCTTGAGCTTGCACCTTGGTTCTAGATGGTGACCGTGATTATTAATTCATTTAAATTTCTATTACCCGTCATTTACAATACTCGGTCCTGTCACCTCTGTGTGGTGGGAGGTCCCTCAGAGATCTCACACCACCCACTTGGAGAGAAGCTGTAGTTAGGAAATACTCTTTGAACCCTCTCAACTCTGTGATTTCAGAGATGAGAGCAGGAAGTCCGCCTCAAACTGGACTAAAGTTAGCGTGGTTGAGAGCTCAGCAATGAGCCAGTCCCTGAAATGACACTTTGATTGACCCTAACGCATAGGAATGGAATTCTGATTCAAGACTTGTGCATATTTTTTCAAACCTTTTTTGTTTGTTTGCGTTAGATGTTCTGCATTCTGTTTCTTTTCCATCAAGCATCCGAGCAGGAAACTTCTTTTCCATCTCTTCAGGAAAGTTCAGTTTTCTTTAGAGAGGTGTACTTAGCTTGCAAGGTATCAGTTTTAGAGCAACAGCGCTTCATTAGTTTTGCCAAGAGGCCTTTGATCCATCTCTGAGCAAATGTACCCAAACCAAGTTCTTTGGCCACAGAACAACCCAGTCCGGAAGTGGGGCAAGGTGCCTCCCAGGGCTCCTGCCTCGGGCGATCAGAACAAAGCGCAAATCACTCCCGGTGAGAAATGGGTTTTTTACTGCCTCCTGACAAGCAGCCATTTTTTGTCGCTGTTTTTCTCTCCGGTTTTGTGCATCAACACAGAGCTTTTCTAGTAGGTTTTCACAGTTCCACCCGTGACTTAAGGTTTGCTGTCACACACAGATGATCGGCAGAATGACCACAGCAAAGAGTAAGGCAGGAAAATGATGGGAAGAGCAAAGCAGAATGAGAGATCCTTCCTGCTTTCGTCTCTGGAACCTGAAATACCCCTGCCCCCCCCCATCACCCGGGCACTGTCTGTGTTGATCGAATTGAGCAGACAATTGACACATTGTCCTTGAACATGAGAGCAGCTAAGAATTTGTATTTATGCTTTTTCTTCATTTAAACCTGGTTCCTTCTCTTGTTCATCCAGATTTTGTGGCCCAGACTAAAACTAAATCTTCGAGGCGGGGGTTATTCAGTAGGTCCTAAATGTTTCCTGAGGGGTAGGAGCTAGCTTTGAGAAACAGAGGGCGGGCCTTAGTTAGTGAGGGAGTTCTGCAAAATTGGCCAGGTCCAGCATCTGTCTCCTTGCAAACACAGACACCTCCTTGAAAATAGGTCAAAATGTAAGGAGAACTATTGGCTAGATCTGAACAAAATTATAAAAACATACAAGTCTTCCCTGGGGTCAACTGGATACGTAGAGTATTTTTTAAAATAATTTCCTACTATGATAGAAATAGAGTAAGAACTATAATAACATCTCTATTAAGACAAGGTTGTGATTTTGCCGCAATGGCTTAGGATCCCATTTGCTTAGCTGATGCATGGAGTCTTGCTTTATGGACTCATTCTACTTGTAGGTTGAATGAAAGCTTAAATTAACATCTTAGGAAGTGGCCTGTCTGGAGACAAATCTAGCGGGAAATTTAGATGATGAATTAGACCTGCCTTGCATGTATTTTTAAAGGAGTTAGGGTTTCATTCAAAATTTCAACTATGTTAGGAGCTAAAAAGAAAAAACAAGAAAAGGTAAAGTCTAGTCACCTAGTATTATATCTGTTTTATCTTTTCAATGAATTTGGGTTAATGACTTTAATAATTAAATTATACTTTCTCACTCTCAGGAGGAGATCATCAAATTTCTGTTCAGTTTTTATCACATGCTCATACCTTTCCAAAATCAGGAGAACACAGTGATTTTTAAAATTTAAGTCACACGCAGCAGTAACATACATTTTCCAAAATTGACACTATAAATCAATATCCAATAATCCATGACTGTATCCTTTAAAGGAAGTTAAGTTCACGGGCCTTCCAATACAGCTATGGATTGAACCAAAATGAATGCTTTGGGAACCAAAAATCTGTTCACTCCAATATAAAAACGTTCAACGTGTTTTAACAATCCTGTGGGATGCTGGAATCAAAGGGTGGGAACTGCTAAAACGAAAAACACTGTTGCATCCATCTTAGAAAGTCTAAGTCGGTGAAAGAAAGCACTTTCTCTCCCGGCCTTTTAAAATTACTGAATGTTCACTAAGTTCTTCCTGTAGCGTGAAGTTCAGGAGAAAGGCCTGTTTGTGGAAATGGACGGAGACCGCGTTAGGGGGGTAATGTTCGTCTCCTTCATATATGTATTCGTCAGACCCTCCTGGTATCTGAGCTTGTTCCCAGCTCCCTCCACCGTGGTGGGTATTGGTCTAAATACTTCCAAAGCACTTTTCCTCTGTTCATTTCCACATCTGTTCATTTCCATGTCAGATAAAAAGAAAATGAAGCAACATTTAATGGGTGCCCATTCGATGCCCAGTCCTATAGGAGATACGGAGATACCCAAATGGCAGAGACGTAAATTATGTTGCTAAAACATGGTCTGTAAAGCATGTATGTAAAACACACCGTCTGTAAAGAGTGAGTTTTGTACGTAGTCACCGTTCTTGTTGGAAGCAACTCGGTTTAGACCAGGGAACATCTGTATACATAGTTGGTTCCGCCGCCCCATGTCGTTTTGCATGAGTCACTTAAACTGTGTGGGGCCTAATGAGATCCCCAGGCTCTCTTCCACTGTATCCTGCAGCAGCTCAAACCTCATAGTGGCAGAAAGAGGGCTTGCTTATTTTTTGTAGCCTCTCAAAATGGCATCATATCTGGGACATCGTAGCTGCTCAAAAAAAATGTTTATGGAATAAATGACGTCCAGTGATAAACTATTCATTTGCTTAAAAAGAAGAGTGTTCTCTCCAAGTTGAGATGTCCTACACAGGAGAGATAAATAAGACAAGTGATCAGACGGTAGCTACACGTATAGACGTGTTGGGTCGCTATGTTGTACACCTGAAATAAACTCACAGCAAGTGGCAGCTCTATATTCCAATAATAGTCATACAGGTGAAAGGTGAGCTGCTCGGAGCAAAGTCCGGAGTGACAGGCCGAGAGGCCAGGCTTCTCCCTCCCCCATGTCAGCTCTTCTGCCCCAAACCACGGTCGGAATCCAAAGTTCTCTGCGGTACACGTTTTACAAACCGCTGGATCTCATCATCTCTTAGGACTAGTCTTAAAACTATACAGTTTAAAGTTAAGTATCGTGAATAGTGTTTAAAGCATTGAAATTTGATCTCCTAAATTGCCTTTAGAGGGGGGATCAGTATGCTCTTTTAAATGCTTGCCTTTCCCGGAGCGAATGATTCACACCTAAGAAGTTGCTGACCAGCTCACAGCACATTTAGCTGAACTTGGGAGGGGGCCACGTGCCCTCGCTGGGTGGTGGACTTGCCAGAGCTTTTCGCTTCTTTCTGGGCATTGCCCAGCGCAAGGCAAGGGTAATGCAATCCTGGAAATAACTGACTGCTGTCAGTTAACCTCAAGAAATAAGTGCATGGCCTGACACCAAATAAAAATGTCTTCTGCATCTGGTTAGTTTTACATGTCAAAACCTTCTAGAATGTCTTCATAGGGAAGCTCAGTTTCAACTAAATGGAAAACAGACCTTCACTTCTATCACTGAGTCACCCGATTTTAAAACGCAGTCTCTGGTACAAACATTCACTCTCCTTGGAACCTCCAGTCTACATGTTTCAACTTTGGCAACAGGTGGATGTCAGTTTAACCAGAGCCGCCCCTGTTGATTTCCTAGGTGGCCAAGGGAAATTCCTAAGGATAATCAAGGATTTATACGATTGTCTTGGGCCTTAAATTTTTAAGGCATTATTTAAGCCCATCAATCAAGTCTTTATTTTGAAGTGCATACGTACATATCCATGTAAATGACTTGAAGAAAAGGAGCTAATTTTCACGAGCCTGTATTATGTTTCTGCCTGGCCCAGGGAAAAACTACTCAGACACGCACACACACACCCCAGCACCAAAAGAAATCAATATTGATTTGGCAATCGTACGCTTCCTGAGATCACTACAGACACAGTTAATATAAACTAGATAATTTCCATGTATTTCTGTTAGTCAGCTTTTTCCCCACAACATAAGCCTGGCATAAAGTCTAAAGAATTTCTCATTGAACTGGTGCGCTCATTAGTCATCTGAAGGATTGAAAAGTCAGTTGATTTTTTAAGTCTTGAGGATACTATGTATGGACCCCACCATGGTATGTTGATTTGATTGGCTTTGGGAACACGGGAAAAGCAAATTGTGCGTTACTTCTATACCCTCCCAGCTAGAGTGCTGTGTGTGTGTGTGTGTGTGTGTGTGTGTGTGTGTGTGCATGCACGCGTGCATGTGTTGTATCAGGAATTACATTTTGAACTGGCAGAAATGGGAAAGTAGAACATCAGAGTTGAAATGTACACAGCCTTTGTTAAAAATAGTCATTTAATCTGAAGGACACAGACATATGTCAGGCTGTTTGAGTAAAGCTGAAAACTTAAGGTTTTTCCATGTTGAGATCAAGATATAGGTAATTTAAGGTCACTGACTTTGTTCTTTGTTTAAGCACGGTGCAGAAGGCCTGTTTGGTGTTCAGTTTTAAGAGGCCTTGGCAATGAGAATTAAAAACAAGGGTGCCTGGGTGGCTCTGTAGGCTAAGTGTCTGACTCTTGATCTCACTTCAGGTCATGATCTCGGGGTCATGAGTTCACGCCCCACATTGGGCTTTGCACTGGATGTGAAGCCTACTTAAAAAAAAAAAAAGAGTTAAAAGCAAAAAAATTATTTTTTTCATGATAAGATGCCCCTTAGAGATGACACAGTCTATAGAAGTGACTGAAGGTGAGCTTTTTCTTGCTCCCCTCTCCTCCTCCTCTCCTTCCCTTCTCCTCTTTCTTCCTCCTCTACTTCTTGCTCTTCTACTTCCTCTCTGTCTCCCTCCTTGTCTCTTTCTCCAGCTCTCTGTCTCTGTGTCGCTGTGTCTCCCCCCACCCCCCACACACAACGACAACCAAGTCCTATTCTTTATCAAGCTGCCTGGCAGTTGGAGGGAAGATGCCGAAATTCATCAGGAGTGTTTCATTATAAAGTAACTTCCTCTCAGTCTGGTAAACAGTGATTCAGGATGACATGATCACACAGGTTGCTATTTGAAGACTGAAATATGATCCCCTTGGTCTCTACAGCATTCATCCCTTTTTTAAAAAGTCTTAGAAGCTCTCTTTCATGTTGCGGACTTCTTCCATGTTAAGTGGCACAAGGGGGTGTTTAACTCTTTGGAAGCCCATTGCATCTAATAGTGTGATCTTGCCACCGACCACAGTAGCAGCCTTTGGAATGGCAGTAAGTGAGAAACAGGTTAACCACAGGCCAGTTTCAGGGCAGAAGAAGACATCTAAGGAAAATTACTATAATAAACAGCTTCCTCCACACCTTGGCAAGAGGAGATGATGGGGCATCGAGGGCAGGTGGACGACACAGCGGCGTGGGAGCCCCGCCGGGGGAGTATTCCCTTCTTACCCAGCTCCTTCCTTTGGACCCACCATCCGGATTCCCGCCACGGGAAAGGGGCCGGCGTGAGTAAAGTTGGGTCTTGAGAAAGAATCAGCGTCCGGGAGAGGAGATGAGCCAAGCAGCATGGACTGAGTGAAGACACAAAACACAAAGAAGCAAAGAAGTAATGGAGAATTAATTCAGAACAGATGATACAAACCTCAGACTCCAGAGGACGATTCAGAGGTCCTTCTGTGATGCCACATCATTTGTCTAAAGTTTGCCATTTGCTATTTGAAGTGTGGACCTCCCGTTAATTCATGGCAAATACTTGCGTGACAGGTTGGAGAACACTATTTATTTCTCTTCATTAAACTCCGAGGAAGGCTGGCAGGTTGAATGAGCAGTGTAGCCGAGGCTCCGTGGGCCCGCCCACACCTTTGAAGCTGCCTACTAGATGCTTTTCCCGCCCCCATCAGGGCCTTGGCGTTACTGCCTCTTGTCAGAGGCAACTCACATCATAGCAGTGACAATATCTGGTCATTTTCTTCCAGCTTCGAAGCAGACAGGAAGACAAACACAGCTGGCTGAGCCTGGACATCCAACGGCTTTCAAAAATCATAGGACCTTACGGAAACGTGAATCCACTCCACACAAGCTGTCCCTTCTCTGAGCATCACTCAGCACAGAATGTGTGGTGCGAGTCTTAGTCTATCAGGAAGGGCCCGTCTACAAAGCATATTGTATTTCAGTTGTTAAAACAGCAGGTTCTGGGGCGCCCGGGTGGCTCAGTCGGTTGAGCGTCGGCTTCGGCTCAGCTCATGATCTCACGGTTCGTGAGTTCAAACCCCACGTCGGGCTCTGTGCTGACAGCTAGCTCAGAGCCTGGAGTCTGTCTTCAGATTCTGTGTCTACCTTTCTCTCTGACTCTCCCCTGCTCAAGCTGTCTCTCTCTCTCTCTCAAAAATAAATTTAAAAAACATTTAAAAAACTAGCAGGTTCAGTGAAACATGTAAATAAACACAGGGGAAAGTCAATTGAAGAGATTCACAATCATGTATGCTTATACCAGACATGAGCGCATTCAACAAATCCAAGTTCCAGGTTGGAACCCAAAGCACAATGGAAATACTATAGCCTGCTGTTGAATCCCAGTGCTAAAATATTGCCAGTGACTCATACAGGTTTTAGAATTTTATTTATTTTGTTTCTTTTTAACGTTTGTGTATTTTGAGAGGGAGAGGGAGGGGCAGAGCGAGAGAGGGAGACACGAAAACCTGAAGCAGGCTCCAGCTCTGAGCTGTGAACACAGAACCTGATGTGGGGTTTGAACTCACGAACCGTGAGATCATGGCCTGAGCTGAAGTCAGACACTTAACTGAGCCACTGAGGTGCCCCAGTTGTTAGAGTTTTAAAGTAGGGGCCTAGACATTGTGTTCCAGAGCTTGGGAGACAGTGTTGTAAGAGATCAGACGTCAAATTTTGGAGTCAGACACTATCAGAGACTTGAGTCCCAGTGTTGGCACTTAACTAGCTGGGGACCGTGTCGTTGGTTTAGTCATCCGTAGTGCCAGGGTAGGACTAGTGCTCAGACTCCTCGTGATACTGTGACCAACTTGAGATGAGCTGATGCATGTGCCACACCTGGGCACACAGTAACTACCCTAAGCATTGCCGTTCATATTTTTAAAGCAATCAAACACATTTGGAAGACAAGAAACTAGCTTTCTGGCTTGCATTAATTAAAAAGCCAGTCTGAAGCCTGTTTATAACTTTCTGATTTACATGGGAGAATGAAGACAACTTTTTTTTCGCCTTAATTCAGAAAGAAAAAGCCTTCTGTGACCAAAAAAAATGCAAAAGTGGTAGAAGGCGTTTATCATTTTAACATTAAAAATTAAAAGTGGGAGCAAAAAAAAGAAAGAAAAAGCTGCTTCCCCAAGATTACTCAATGTGTCCTTTGTTTTAACTCTGCGTGCCTGCAGCAGAAAGCGAACCCCCCTCCTGCCCAGGGCAGTTGGTAGAGTCCAGCCTGTCTGTGGTTTTCCAACTTAAGAAGCTGTAAATTTTATAACTCCGCACCCCGCGGTCAGAGCTGCTGAATGTTGTGTCTGAAGTCAGGTGGTTCGTGTGTTCAAGGTAGACATTAAGCAGTTCTCCTGCGGACCTGGAAGCACTTAGGGAGGTTGCTCGCCAGCTGTAAATTAGAGACCCGGTGCCAGTTGGCTGGAAAATTCTCTGGACCACGTCCAGTTAAGTAGACTGAATCGCTGGCGGTCTTTCTAAATGTGTGCGTTGAACAGCTTGCCTACAGTCTGCCGTGCAGTGTGGGGCGGCTCGGAAACAGCGGAATTGTGATCTTGGGCCCGGGGTAGGGGGCCGAGGGCAGGGGCATCCCGGGACCCGGCGGGCTTCTGCGTTCTCCGGCGGTGCTGAGAAGTTACTGACTCCCTGCTTTTGACAAGATCACTGTGAATGGCTTAAAATAGGTGTGAGTGGCGGGAATTATCATTTTCAAATTACCCCTTGTCCCAGGCGTGTCCCTGAGTTATCACGTCCCTGCTTCTGCAGGTTCAGGGGCAGGGGGATGGGGATGGGGCGGCAGGTGGGCGGACTGTCTGCGGTCAAAGGGAAGGCCAAGGTCGTACTGAGCACGTAGGTGCTAGCGCCCCTGAACAGAAGTTGTAGTCTCCACATAGGAAGGGCGGGTGACGTCATTGTTAGACCACAGGGCCATTTAGAAATTGGAAAATCTAAAATTGTGTCTTAAAATTGATACAAGTGACAGTTAAGGTCAGGGGCAAAGCTGCCCTCATGGACATGGGAGCTGCCAGGTCCACACAGTCTGTGCTCAGAATGATTTCCTGTTCAGTTTAAGATCCGCTACCACCACCTTCAAATTCTTGATAATTCTCAGCGAGGGGCCTTGCATTTTCATTCGGCACTGGGCCCCACAATTTATTAGCCATTCTTTAGGGTAGGATTGATTTTTTTTTTCTTTAAACAATGTCATGTCTTTTTGAGAACAGGGTAAGGAGGGGCCAAAGAGATTCTGTCAGGTAGGCAGACAAGCTGTTTCCACAGGACTATTTGCTGGCAACAAACAGTGAGTGAGAAGATGACAGTCTCATAGTCTGCTCTTGGTCTGTTTTCTCCTCCATGCAGGATAAAGAGAAGGGCAGAGGACACCTTAATTGTCATTGAGAAGCAAATAATGTGTTATAATTGGCAAATACTCATCTTTCATATACTTGGCCTTAGTGTCTGTTTAAATCATCACTGTCTTTCAGAGGCCTTTATGAGTTCATGTGAAACTCTTAGATCAGCTTTCTGGTGGTTTCTACAAATCTTGTCTTTTAGCCTATGTGACTTGACAGCTACATAGACCTTATAGTCAAGCCTTAAGTCACTTGATTTTTTTAAAGTTGAGAATCTTTTATTCACTTATGCATTCACTAAATATATTCAATAAACAAAATATAAGTGATAGATCCAACATGGAATATATTATATGGATATATTCTTATAATCTTGTGAATATTTACAGTAAATTGTTATTTTTCTTCTTGTTTTGGCTGGATAAGTAAACTTCTTATTGCTTTGATAATATGAAATGGATTAGTTGCCTTCTTGGGATCAAACCTTTTGTTTGCTGCTGTTTTTGCCTTTAGTTCAAGAATTTTACTCTTCAAGTTAATACTTATTCTTCTCAATCTATTCCAAACAAAATAAAAAAGGAGGGGAAATTTCCAAATTCATTCTATGAAGCCAGCATTAGCTTGGTACCAAACCAGATAAAGACCCCACCACAGAGAGAGCGAGAGCGAGAGCGAGAGAGAGAGAGGGAGAGCGAGAGAGGGAGAGAGAGAGAACTACAGGCCAAATCTCTGATGGGTGTATGCAAAAACCCTTGGTAAAATACTAGCTAACCAAATCCATTAATACATTTCAAATATCATTCACCTCAATCAAGTGGGATTTATTCCCAGGATGCAAGGATGCTTTAATTTTCGCAAATCAATGTGATACATCACAGTAATAAAAGAGTAGTAATCCTATGAACATTTCAACAGACATAAAAAAAAAAAGCATTCAACAAAGTACCATATCCATTCATATAAAAATCCTCAAAAAAGTTAGTTTAGAGGAAACATACCTCAAAATACTAAAGGTCATATGTGAGAAACCCCTAGCTAACATCATCCTCAAGAGGAGAAACTGAGAATGTCCCCCTGAAGGTCAGGAACAAGACAGGGATGTCCAATTTTATCACTTTTTTCCAACATAGTCCTGGAAGTCCTAGCCGCAGCATTCACACAACAAAAAGAAATAAGAGGCATCCAGATCAGGGGCACGTGGGTGGCTCATTCAGTTAAGTCCAACTCTTGATTTTGGCTCAGGTTATAATCTCATGGTTCATGGGATCAAGCCCCAGATTGCTGTAAGCATGGAGCCTGGTTGGATTCTCTCTCTCTCTCTCTCTCTTTCTCTTTCTCTCTCTCTCTTTCTGCCTTTCCTCAATGTGTGTTCACATGCTCTCTCTCCCTCTCTCAGAAATAAACATTAAAAAAATAGGCATCCAAATCAGCAAGAAAGAAGTAACATTTTCCTTATTCATAGATGACATGATACTATACATAGAAAATCCTAAAGATTTCCCCCCAGAACTGCTGGAACCGATACAGAATCAATGTACAAAAATTTGTTGCTTTTCTACACACCAATAAGGAAGTGACAGAAAGAGAAATGAAGGCATCAGTTCCATTTATAATTGGACTAAAAATAATAAGATAAGGAATAAACCTAACCAGAGAGGTAAAAGAAATTCAAGATGACACAAAGAAATGGAAAAACATTCCATGCCCAAGGACTGGAAGAACAAATATTGTTAAAGTGTCAGTACTACCCAAAGCAATCTACACATTTAATGTAATCCCTCTCAAAATACCAACAGCATTTTTTTCACAGAGCTAGGACAGCAATCCTAAAACTTGTATGGAACCACTAAAAACCCTGAACAACCACAGCAGTCTTGAAACAGAAACAGAAAGCTGGAAGCATCACAATCCTGGATTTCAAGCTATACTACAAAGCTGTAGCAGTCAAACTGTATGGTACTGGCACAAAAAAAGACACATAGAGGGGTGCCTGCATCGCTCAGTTGGTTTAGCATCCAACTTCAGCTGAGGTCATGGTATCACGGTTCGTGAGTTCAAACCCGGTATTGAGTTTTGCAATGACAGCTCAGACCTTGCTTCGGATTCTGTCTCTAAACATTAAAAAAACATAGACATACAGCTCAATGGAACAGAATAGAAAACCCAGAAACGAGCCCACAGTTATATCATCAATCTTCAACAAAGCAGAAAGAATATCCAAGGGGAAAATGACAGTCTCTTCAGCAAATGGTGTTGGAAAAACTGGATAGCAACATGCAGAAGAATGAAATAAATACATTCAAAATGGATGAAAGATCTAACTGTAAAACCTGAAACCATAAAAATCCTAGAAAAGAACACAGACAGTAACTTCTTAGGCATTAGCCATAGCCACTTCCTCCTAGATATGTCTCCTGAAGCAAGAAAAACAAAAGCAAAAATAAACTAGTGGGCCTACATCTAAATGAAAAGCATCTGCACAGCAAAGGAAGAATCAACAAAACTAAATGGCCATCTACTGAACAGGAGATATTTGCAAATGACATATCCACTAAAGGGTTAGTATCTAACCCTTTATAAGGAACTAATAAAACTCAACCCTTCAAAACCAAATAATCCAATTTATAAAATGGACAGAAGACATGAATAGACATTTTCCAAAGAAGACATCCAGATGGCCAACATACACATGGAAAGATGATTAACACACTCATCATCAGGAAAATACAAATCAAAACTACAGTGAGATATCACCTTACCCTTGTCAAAATGACTGAAATCAATAACACAAGGATCAAGAGGTGTTGGTGAGGATGCAGAGAAAGGCGAACCCTCTTGCACTGTTGGTGGGAATGCAAATTGACGCAGTCACTGTGGAAAACAGCATGGAGGTACCTCAAAGGGTTAACAGTAAATCTACCTGATGAGCCAACAATTGCACTACTATTTACCCAAAGAATACAAAAATAATAATTCAAAGTGTTACATGCACCCTGATGTTCATAGCAGTGTTATCTAGAATAGCCAAATTATGGAAAAGCCCGTGTCCATTGGCTGATGAATGGATAAAGAAGATGTTAATGTATACAATGGAATATTACTCAGCCATTGAAAAGAATGAAATCTTGCCATTTGCAATGACATGGACGGGACTAGAGAGTAGTATGCTAAATGAAAGAACTCCGAGAAAGACAAATACCATATGGTTTCACTCATATGTGGAATTTAAGAAACAAATGAGCAAGGTGGGCGGGGAGAGACAAACCAAGAAACAGATTCGTAACTGTAGAGAACAAACTGATGGTTCTCAGGGTGGAGGTGGGTAGGGAATGGGTTAAACAGGTGATGGGGATTAAGGAGTGCACTTGTGATGAGTACTGGGTGATGCATGGAAGTGTTGAGTCGCTATATGGTACATCTGAGACGAACATTATACTGTATGTTAGTGAGCCGGAATTTAAATAAAAACTATCAAAATGTTTTAAGAATCTTACTCTTCATAGGATCCTTACATAATTTTGTTTAAGTTGTGAGGGATGGCAGGTAGACACCTCAATATAAGAGTGTGCCTCTTTGTGGGGGAATATAAATCCTCCAAGAAAACTTAAATCCTCTTTGTTGTTTTGTGGCTTCTTTGGTCATATCATCCCCAAGATACTTGATTAATTAAATGACAGCAACAGACCTTCTTTAGGTAGTCATGTGATCCGCCCCCACCCCAATTTTCATAACAGCATTTAATTTTCCTTTGCAGGTCCTAAGACCCTTTGTTTTTCATCTCTTAAGTCACTGTCAGTAAATTATTTTTATAACAATAAAAGGGTGTGGCCTTATCTCCTCTACTGGAGAATATTGCTTCTCCCTATCCCTAGAGCGCCACAGCCACGGAAATCAGAAGAGATGATGATGATAGTTCAGAACAGCAAAGCAACAGTAGTGATAGACAAAGTGAGACATGGTCAGATTGGAGGTACACTGGACATAAGGATAACGCCACTTCCTGGTTGATTAAATGCAGGGGGTGAGAAAGAGGAGCTTGGGTGCTTTTAAGTTATTTTGGCCTCAGCAATTGGAAGAAATGGTTGCCATTTCATCAAGTTGAGAAGAGTGGGGTACAGGGAGGAGAATCAAGAGTTCAATATTGTATATTGATATGCCTCGTAAACATTCAAGGAGAGATGCTCCATGGGCAGCTGAATGTGTGAGTGTGGACATCAGAGGCTGGCTGTCCTCTCCAGCTCTGCTGTCCAATAGGGCCGCCACTATCCACACGTGGTTATGTAAGTTTGGATTTAAGCTAAATGAAAGGTTTATTTAGTTACAGAAGGATGCTAGTGCTCTGTAGCCATGTGTGGCTGGGACTACCATATGGGGCAACCCAGGATTATACTACACTAGCATCATTGCAGAATGCTCCCTTGGAAAGTATGGTGAAGAGTTATAAATTTGGGAGTGGTCGGCATGTCAATTGTACTTAAAATCAGAGCCCTGGATGAAATCATCCATAGCAATGAGCCTAGATAAACAAGAGGTCAAGAGGTTGGAGGTCACTTTGATAATGAACAGTTAGGAGATAAGATGGATTCAGCAAAGGAGACTAGGAATGAAGAACTGAGAGAGTGGGTTTCTGGTGGCAACACAAGGAGGAAGTGATCGACTGTGTCTAGTGCTGGTGATTGAGTAAGAAGAGGCCCTTCAACTATTGGATATGGCAGGGTGCCCGTGAAAGATTCAGAAAGATCATGGGAGAATGAGAAAGGACTCATGAAGGGATTTTTGCTATAAACGGAATCAGTGAAATGGGACATGAGCTGGAGAGATACATGGAGATAGGATCATTTTTTTTTTTTAAGATGAGAGAGGAAATAGCATGCTTGGATGCTGGTTGGAATGATCTAGTAGGGAAATTTAAGTAAGGTACAAGAGAAGGGGTCCCCTATGGTGGTGGCGTCCTTATGTAGATGTGGGAAGATGGAACCCAGAGCATAGTGGAGAACTGGGACCAACATAGGAGCTAGGGTCAGGGAGGGTAAGAGGAGAGACGGAGGGTGTGAGTACAGATGCAGAAACAGGTTTGATAGGGAGATTGTGTAAATTCTCTTCCTGTTGGTGGCATTGATTTTCTTCTTGTTGGCAGTGTTGATAATTCTCTATGGGTAGCTTTACCGGAGGCTGAAGGAAACTTACATCTTGGTTGGTTTTCTTTGTTTAATAGTAATAATACTTCGATGTGCTTAATTTTTTTATTTTCTTAAGCACATCTTGCTGTTCGCAGCAACATTTTAAAATGTTTTGCATGAAACCACAAGCCATGTATGGCTTAGGTTCTAGAGTCTAAAAGGTGAAAGTAGGATATATTTTCCATGCCCACTGAATGTGTTAAACCATTCTTACTTAAACCACCACCAGAACACACGTCTTTGAAACTCAAAAGGCAAGAACTAATATTTTTAAAAATTTTCTTTGCATTTCCACTGGAATCCTCTCTGCTCTATCGCGGTAGAAGTCAGGATCTAGTTTGGGGAGAATGGGGTGGTGTTAGGATGTGGAAATAAGTGAGTGGGTTTCTTTCTCTATCATGCTTAACACCTGAGTGTGTCCCCCTTACACCTGCATGTGATTCAACTCCATGTATTGTAAAATAAATCATCCAGCCTCGGGAGACCCACAGCTCACTATAATTCTTACACACTCCACATGTATTTTACTGTCACACATGTACAAGGGCACTGAATTACTTTCTCCTGATGAAATCTCTGTACAAAGAGATTTCGCATTAAGAGGGCACAAAGAAAATGGAAACCCAAAGTGTTACATGTGAGATACTACTTTAATTAAGGAGAAATTGACTTGAAATTTCAATAAGCACTAACCTTATTTTCTAAATGTAAAACTTTCCCCCAAATTCTAGGGTGATTGAGAACAAAACTCTAAATTTTTAATGTTTATTTAATAGCACATGAAGGCCATTAACAGAAACATGGCAAAAATCTCAAATGAGGAAAGCATACTATGTATACAAAATGCAAGAAATGTTATAACGTAATCAAACACACGAGTCCAAGAACAGCTATGTGACCTAGCTATAAAAAGAAGAAAGAGACTAGAGAGATCTCCAGAAGTAAGACTTCTAGGACCTTGATTTTGAGGCTTTCGTTGGTGACTAATGAGAATTTGGCATTTGTCCATTTTAATGGTATTACCTATTGTGTTTTGTTTTTGTTTGGGGTGGAGCAAGGGGAACAAAGACCCTTAGCATTCGAGTTGTTTCTGGGAGGCACCGAGATTCATGGGGCTGTACAGCAAAGGATGTTCGCACCATGCATCTTGAGAGTGAGCCGTAGTCCCCTGGAGATGTGTAAGCGACCAGCCAACTGGAAACCACTGCGTGGAATCCCGAGCAGTGGTCTGGTGTGATGGAGGTCCTTGAGCAGTTGCCACCCACCCAACTCTAATTAAAGTGGGATCCCACCAGACAGAGAGGGGGCCAGGGCTTCCTATTTTTAACTGGAAATCTGCTTTGCTTTTGGGCATGAATGCCCAGTCCTCGCGGTAAAGAATTTTCCACAAGACTCATGGGGCGGGAGAGAAGCAGCTATTTATACTCATGTTTGAGATTAAAAGAAACGGGGAAACAGTATTAAAAGAGGGCATCAGGACGGGAGACAAATCTTGTTTGCCCTTGCCTAAAACAAGATGAGAGATGGCAATATTTAGGCACATTTTCCTGGTGGTCCTACATCTATTTTATGCTCATTGCCTAGTCACCTGTGTGATCTGGCACAGGTTCTTTCTTGTCAGTTGTTTCCTATGAAAAAATGCAGCGATGTTAGAGAGTTGTTACAGGCATGTTTGAAGATAATGCATAGAAAGTGCCCAGCAGAGCGCCCGACGTGTGGGAAATGCCAGTAAATGATCTCTAAAAGCGGTCATACCTTTTACAGTAGATTTATCCTAAAACCCTGTCCTTCTTAAAAAGTTTTATACTATTTGTTTCCGGTGTACAGTATAGTGATTCAACACTTCACACATCACCTGGTACCCTTCACAACAACTGCTCCCCATTTTCCTATTCCATAATCCCCATCACTTACTTCCCCCATTTCTCCCACCCATTCTTCTCTGGTAACCCTCAGTTTGTTCTCTATAGTTAAGAGTCTGATTCTTGGTTTGCCCCTCCCTTTTTTCCCCTTTGCTCATTAGTTTTGTTTCTTAAAGTCCACATATGAGTGAAATCATAATGGATTTGTCTTTCTTTGACTTCTGTCACTTAGCGTAATACTCTCTGGCTCCACCAATGAATGTCACTGCAAATGGCAAATTTTCATTCTTTTCTATGGCCGAGTAATATTCCATTGTATGTCTATATATCAGCTCTTCTTTGTCCATTCATGAGTCGGTAGACACTTGGACTCATTTCATAATTTGGCTATTGTAGGTAATGCTGCGATAAACATTAGGGTGCATGTATCCCTTCAAATTAGTATTTTGTGTTCTTTGAGTAAATATCTAATAGTGTGATTGCTGGATGTTCAAGTAGTTCTATTGTTAATTTTTTGAGGAACCTCCATACTGTTTTCCAAAGTAACGGCACCAGTTTGCATTCCCACCAACAGTACAAGGTTCTCCTCTCTCCACATCCTCGCTAACACCTGTTGTTTCTTGTGTTGTTGATTTTAGCTGCACACAGGTTTAAGATGATACCTCTGTAGTTTTGATTTGCATTTCCCTGAGGATCGCTGATGCTGAGCATCTTTTCACCTATCCTAGGTCCTTGTCCTTTTGAGAGTAAATCCATTCCAGTATATATATTACCAACCCCTACTTCTGATCCTGGTTTGGTTTTGTTTTGGCTTTGTATTATCTATTTATCCTGGTACACAGTCAACAGCCAAATTCCCTTTGAACACATTTTCTTTGGAAACCCTATTGTACCCTTGCTTGGATTCTAAAGCTGATGATTAGCAACTCCAAGCGAGGTATTCTGTGGTTTTTAGAGTGCCTCCCTCATGCCCAGCTTCTCCCGGCACAAAGGAGAAAGACTCTAAGTTTTGGCCCAGGATAAATCATAAAAATATATATACGTAGATATAGCTTCAATTATTACCTGTAAGACACCCCTATGTGTTGTTACCTAGGCTTTCAAGTTTAACAGGAAAATTGAGACCTCATACTTTAACCTTATTTCCTTCAATATATTAGAAAGATTTTTTTTCCTTTCTTAATGGATATACCTAGAGTTGAGGGTTGTGGGCTTACAGCAAAGGTCAAGTTGTGTTTCTCCATTTAGCATCTATCTAAATCCCAGCTTTGATGATATGGAAATACTCATTTGAAAGTATCAAGGGCAGACTTTCAAATCAACATAAAACATACTTGGGAGCAGTGGTGCGAGCCAACTTGAAGGTCAAAATGTCATACAAATATCTTTAAAGTGTTGGGTGAGATTTCTGGCATTCCAGGGTCTGACCTGTCTCTTGATCTCTGGTTTGTATCTTACACTGTCCAGGTCCTGATGCAAGGCAAAAACCCGGGGATCGCTTGGAAGTACGCCCTTCCCAAGGTCATGAATGGAACTCAACCGGCCTCAAGAAGGCACAGCCATGCCTGGAGTACGGTGCAGTCTCAGTGCTCCGTGTCCTGCGGAGGAGGTAGCTGATTTCCTGATCCCACCTTCAATTCTTCCCTCAAAACAGGTTCTTTGATATCAGACCTCTTGAAAGTACATGATTTAAATAAGCAACAAAAGAACCATCTTTTATGGGAACCATCCCTGGAGAAAGCAAATGTTACTGTGCTCTTTGAGGATTTTCCTTCGTAGAAAAGAACCAAGACACACAAAACTCAAGTCCTTCATAACCAGGACTCAACAGTTACCTATCTGAAATCTGGGGGGCAGGGGCGGCAGAATCTACAAAATATATATTTATTTGTGTTTTTATTTTTAGCTTCCAGTTTAGTTTTTTCCTATCCTGAATTCTCTGTTGGTAAGCACCTCGCACTGAGACTGTGGAAGGCAGGGTCAAAACCAGTGAGAACACACACAGCATACGGCATCCCTCTGAAACACGAGCATCCTGTCACTTCAGTCCCTCGGCGGGGAGGCCAGCAAAAAACTTTGTTAAATCTGAGACATCGGCCTCCTAAGGGAAGAAGAACTACAACCATCCTCTCAGTGAGGAGAAGGCAAGCATTTTATGTAGATCCAGAGATAACCACATACTTGCATGTCAGTCCATCTTTGTAACGCTTGCCCCTTCAAGAAGAATGAAAGTCCACAAATAGATCCATGAAGCCAAAGCATCAACGTTGGCCACTCACTTTCCTCACTGTCAGAGCATCTGATAAAGCGCGTCTCCCTACCGCGCCCTGGTGCCCTGAGCACAGTGGGGCATCTTGGAACCAGACACAGAGCCGAAATACAGAAAATAAAGAAATTCTCATGTCTGTAAGGCCTCTTCACAGGCTTGTGCTGATTAACAAAGCATGAGAAAATGCTTCTTTTTTAATAGATTAAATAATTAAAAGGGAATACATGTTTAGAGAAATAAAGGGGAGGAGGAGCATTGGGTAACAATATGATTGTTGAATCCTCCTGTTGTGCACCTGAAACTAACACATCACTGTATGTTAGTTACACTTAAGGGGGGGGAAATGGGAAAATAGCCAAAGAAGTAATACATTTTATTAATGAGCACTTTAAAGGCACTATGCTATGCAGAAGAAAAATAATTTTCCCTAACCCTTTAATCTGCAAATGCCAGTGTTCAGACGTTGCTCTGTGTCATTCTATTATTCTTTTATGCAAACATAAAACATGCATTTAATGTTCTCAGCCACATGCCACACAGGTCATTTTGTAGACTGTTTCTTACTGCACAGAAAGCATGCTATCGATACCTGTTGACACTGTGCTTTTTTTCACTTAACTTATGAGCAGTTTCTCACATTTCAAATGCTCTTTGAGATCATTTGCAATAACTTCCTGGCATTCTCGGAAGAGCAGAGTTCCTCAGGAAGGAGAGAGATTCAATCCATTTTCCATGTATGGAGAATGAGTCCAACCAAGGGAGGACGCTGGACAAGGGCATGGTGGGATTCTCCCCTTGCCTTGATTCAGCAATCCCCTCACGTGACTTGCAGACTGCGATGTGTCTGAGGCATATGAGAAGGGCAGTCCAAATGGACGAATGCTCTGGAAGCGAAGGATGAACTTGAGGGAATCCCAGCATGGTTTTGGTAACCTACTTTTACCTAATCGTGATCGCAAGAGTGACTTTTCCTTGTTTCTCAGATTCCATTTTAGGGAAACATACCATGTAAATATAAACAAACAGAATTCAAAGAGGAGACAGCCTTCCTGTTTGGAGACCTGACAGATAAAATTATTGACACAAAAAATATGTGTCTGTGATGAGAAGCTCTGGCAGGCAACGGCATCACTAAAGCAAAACAAAACAAAAAACCCCACCCAAATCCCCAGTCCTAACTGACAGGTATGAATACATGTTCAGAGAGTTCAACTTTTGTTAATATCTACTTCTGACGGACGAAGAAGAGACCTCGTGGAAAAGCAAACCCTTAGAACTTCCACCCATAACTTACCAGTGGTGTTTCTCTGAAGAACATTGTCCATAGATGGATTAAAGTTTGCAGGATGTTTTGTATTTATCACTTCTGGTTCGAGAACCTGCACCGCGAGTTCTTGAAAACTAAGAAGCTACACATTAAAATCATTAAAATGCAAAAGCTATTATCTCCGGGGTGGGGAGGGGGATGGGATTCACATACGTTGCAGATTCTTTCAAAAGGAGGTGTCCTCACCCAGTATTTGGATTCCGTACCTTCAACACCACATCAGAATCCTGGTAAGTCAGAAGCGAACCATAGAAATGAAATTGAATTGGTTACCTGTAATTTTCACGTTGTAACTTTTGATGTCTTGTTAGGTTACATAAGCGTAAAGGCCATTTGCTTACGAGATCAAAACACGCAAGTCAGTTTCTCCTTCTGCAACGCAAGAACCAAGCCAGCAACGGAACCCAAAATATGCAATGCCTTCTCCTGCCCTGCTTAGTAAGTCATCTGGAAATGTCCTTCTGGCTGTATTTGTACTTGTAGGCTTTTATTGTTGTCAGGAGAAAATCAAAACCTACTGCCGGCGCTTCTGATCAAAAATGACTCAGAGAAATAGAATGCCCAAAAAAGTAACGGAGGAGAGAAGGCAGTTGAGGTTAAAATCTATCACTTGAAAGACACAAATTTGCTTGAGACTATCCTTTTAACTCTGGCAGTGCAAACCTAACCGTGGGATTTAAAGGTGTGGCTTTCTTTATTTTTTTTAATCTTTACAGAGACTCCTCTGAACTAAAACAGATACTTAAGTAACACAAAATTCTATATTAGTTGAATTTACATGCGGTGTGTGCTTAACTTTCATATAGTGATCCAAGAATTTAAAAATCATAGTACTATGCAGACCATGAAACCCCAAATGCAAATTATACAGTAGCAAGTCACAAAATAAAAAGAAAGAGCAGAGGCCAAGTGGTAATGCACTTCTGATGATGGGGCTCTATGGGGATCTCAGTGGGTTTGTTTTTGGATGGATTTTAGCCACACTATTGTTTGAGCGCTAATTTTGAGTAATCTTCCCGGCCGAATGGAGTCTTTTGTGTGATTTATCTTCTGCCAAATGTATTTATATAGAATTGACGGAGTTTCTTCTAAAGCGGTTCTGTGTTCACTAATGCTTCACATCATCCTAATAAGTAGTGTTTGCTTTGTGGTGATGCAGTTATATTGCACAATCTTTTTATACACATGCGTGTATGGTTTCCTTGTAAGAGCACATTTGTCCTAATTGTTTGGGGCCGCAGCTTGTTCCCACCCCCTGCCCAGTTGTCAACCTAGTTTTTCTCACAGAATCTGGAAGCAGCTGTGTCCTGAACACAAAGAGTAGAAAGAGATTCGGTGAGCTTTTGTGGATTTTTTCCCCCATTTTACTAAGAAATGTCGGGTCCTAAAAAAATTCAGTGGCTCTAAGACGTGGTTACCGGACAGTGTTACTGACCCTCGGGGAGTCCTTTCTCCTGTAGATGGTGTGCGGGTGTTTGTGTGTGTGTAGGAATTGTGAGTTTGCTTGAATGGCATGCTGACATTTTCTGATGTTAAGCCCACTTCCCATTGTTGGTTATTTCTGCCAAGCAAAAACAAAACAAACAAACAAAAAAACAGGACCTTGTTCCTATGTACATCCATGAAAAGAGAGAGCGCCTCGCCTTTGCCTGACTTCTAGAACTTCCATGATGACCACACATAGAGATGATCCTCTGTGGTGACCGGTTTACTAGCTATTTAAAAACAGAGTGCAGCCCATACTCCCGCAGGATTGGAGCCTGTCACGGGCAAGATCTTGGGCTCTGCTCCTTTCTTCTGCACCTTATCATTTATACCTTTGTATTTTCCGTGGGAATAAATGGGACCGTCAGGGACTCTGGTGCCCTAGAGATACACCAGCAGTGAGGTCTTAGACTATTCGAGTTACAGGGACAAAGGAGTTCATCCAGTCCTACTCCATGTTCTCCCGTGTCACAGCCATGTCCCAGGCACTTACCGGATGCCAGGCTGGCTCTGGAGAAGGTGTAGCTCCTCCCTTCGGTGAACGCAGAATCTAATGGAAGAACTGGTGTGTAAGGAAATTATTGAGATGCAGTGAGCTGTGTTTGAAGGTGTTATGTATACAAAAGGCAGTGAGGGGAAAAGGACGGCGTAGAAGCTGGGCTTTGAGGCAGGGTTCTTAGGGACCGAGGACAGATGGCGCGTGGGCCTGGGACCCGTGTGTGCAGAATCGTGAAGGTCGTGAGAAAAGTGCACCTGCGTCGTGCTCTTTCTATACTTTTACAGACTCATCATATTGGCTGCACGAAGGAAAAAGTTGAATTGGGTAGACAGAAATACCATCTTTATGGGAGAAATGCTGCCACTAATAATTTCACAATTGTGTTTTATTTACACCTTACATGACACAAACAATTCTACAAATAAGGACTTGTTTTATTTTGGATTCTGTAAGTAAGAAAATAGGGATTGTGCAGTGCTTTAGCACATGGATCATCTAGAACTTCATGTGCTAAATTCTCTGGACGAAAGGGAAGGTTTTTAATTTCACACATCGGGCTGATAGGAGAATCTGAGGGGGACGCTACGGGACTAGGAAATGTGGCAGAACATGCAAAGGTAAAACATGATTTGGCCTCAGTGACATTTTGTTTCTTGAAATAAAATTTAGAACACAGGTAAACTGAGGTCAGTTTCAGACCCTGCTCCTGTGACTGAAATGTATAAGATCTTATCTCATGGATCTTTTTTATCCTAGACCTTCAAATCCTAGACTATCAATTAGTCGGATGCAGTTATGGGAAAAGATGAGTCGTTTCAGTGCATCACGATTCACATTCACACCAAGTCTCAGCTGTGAGAGAAGTGATCTGGCCATCTTTTTTTTTAAGTTTATTTTTATTTATTTTGAGAGAGAGATTAAGCAGAGGGGCAGAGAGAGAGAGAGAGAGAGAGAGAGAGAGAGAATATCCCAAGGGAGCTCCAAGTGGGGCTCAAACTCACAAACCATGAAATTATGAGAACAACAGTCAGATGCTTAGCCAACTGAACCACCCAGGCGCCCCATGAACACGACGTTATGTCTCTCAACCATTCATAAAGTTGAAGAGTAACCAGAAAAGTTAGTCAGGGGGAGTGCCTGCTTAGAAATAGCTTCTCTAAGACCTGAACATGCCCCTCTCTCCTGCAAGCATGTGTGATGCGTGTGCACACCTCCCCTCCCCTCCCCCAACCCTCCCTTCCCCTGCCTCACCCCTCCCCCTCATTAATCACTCTTCCCTTAGTCTCATTATTCGTATTCACTTCTCTTGTAGCAAGTATCACAATCACATAGTATTGTCTATATTTGTTCACATGTGCATCTCACCGCTGTGCTGTAGGCTCTTTAATGGAAAGAACACTGCCTTGTTCATTTTTTGAGCCTGATGCCCGGCAGAGTCCTTGGCAGGAAGTGATGATCCGGTAGATCTGGCTGAATGGATGAATTGCTCAGGTCTCCAAATGGCGCACCTTTCTCCCCTCGCTGAGGGCAGGAATGTGTTTTTGCCCAAACCTGTGTGGTGATTGGATGTGACTCCCT
Organism: Suricata suricatta; assembly: GCF_006229205.1. Classification (NCBI taxonomy): domain Eukaryota; kingdom Metazoa; phylum Chordata; class Mammalia; order Carnivora; family Herpestidae; genus Suricata; species Suricata suricatta. The sequence continues at coordinate 9,709,618 of NC_043715.1, forward strand.
ATCCCTGGACCACACTACCACAGGCTTCACAATCTCTAGCAGAAGAATGACTCTGAATTGCCCGTATTGGTTCTAAAACTGATGGAAGACTTTTATTAGGTGGTGACGTCGTAAGCTTTGGAAGGGATGACCTGACATCTTAGCTTCGCTGGAAGTAATGCCGTTTTTCTTTGCCAGCTGGAAGCCAGGCGAATGGAGCGTGTGCAGCCGGTCATGTGCGGGGGGCCAGCAGAGCAGGAAGATCCAGTGTGTCCAGAAGCAGCCGTTCCAGAAGGAGGGGGCCGTGCTGCATTCTCTGTGCCCGGTGAGCACACCCCCTCAGGTGCAAGTCTGCAACAGTCGGGCCTGCCCTCCTGAATGGAGCCTTGGGCCCTGGTCTCAGGTGAGTGGGCAAGAACTGGTGTCATGAGTCTTGTTCTCCGGACAAAGAAAGTGGCAGAAATCGGGGTGTTGGCTCCCCCGAGGCACTCGGTTTTTATGCTTTCCCAGGAATCCCATGGAGTTAACGTGATGAGGCAGTCTGATTGGTATTTTTTGTGATTTTTGTGCATCTTGTAGATTAGGAACTCGTGCACGACAACTTAAGATCTTACTTAAAAGTCTGGAAAGTAGAGTCTGGGGGCCACTCAGCCTAGGCTAAGAGCACTGCTGAAAAGGATTTGAGTGTCAGTGGACTGGCAGATGAAATGGCTACTGAATTCTCCAAAGCACATGGAAAATGCAGAGACAAAGGCAGCGGCATAGGAAGGATATTCAACTCTTACTTTGGGGGGAAAGAGCCGTGGGGGGTAGAGCGATACAGACGGGGTCAGGTATGAAGTTTCCTATGGTCACACACTCTCAGTGACAGGTACAAAATCATAAAACCAGAGGAGGCATAGAGCTACCTACCATTCACAACTCAGAGGTGCTGAGTGGGGGCTGAGTTTGCCAGAGGTCCCCTCAGGCACAGTGTCTAGAAGCATCTTGCCCCAACGTGGGAGAATGATGCTACCGGCATCTACTTGGTAGAGATAAACATCCCCCAGTGGAGGGGACAGCTTCCTGAAACAAAGACTTATCTGGTCCAAAATCCACTGGCGGGAGAATGATGCCCTGTGGTAGCCCAGCCTCTGCTAAACCACAGATGTCGAGTCAGTTCTAGGGAATAATCAACAAGATCCAGGGTTTTCGTTGCCAGAACAGTGAAGCCAGGTATAAGTCTGGGCCACATCTCTAGCATGCCTTTTGTCCGGGTGCGTTATCCTGGAGTGTTGATTTCTGATAAAGCATAGAAGTGCACTAGCATATGCGCAACAGAGTTCAGACTGAGACTTTGTTTAGTTATCAGACATGGCTTTTTGTTGTTGTTGTTGTTGAACAGAAATTTTTTATTTATTTTTCTTTTAAATGGTACACCATTTATTTACTTATTTAATAGCTTGTTATCAAGTTGGTTTCCATATAACATCCAGTGCTCTTCCCCACAAGTGCCCTCCTCCATGACCATCACCCCCTTTTCCCTCCCCTCCTTCTTCAGCTCTCAGTTTGTTCTCAGCATTCAAAAGTCTCTCATGATTTGCTTCACTCCCTCTCCCCAAGTCTTCCACCCCCCTCTCCCATTCCCATGGTCCCCGGTTAGGTTTCTCCTGTTAGACCTATGCGTGAAAACATAAGGTATCTGTCCTTCTCTGCCTGACTTATTTCGCTTAGCATGACACCCTCAAGGTCCATCCACTTTCCTACAAATGGCCAGATTTCATTCTTTCTCATGGCCATGTAATACTCCATTGTGTCTATAAACCACATCTCCTTGTTCCACTCATCAGGTGATGGACATTTAAGCTCTTTCCAGGATTTGGCTATTGTTGAAAGCGCTGCTATGAACTTTGGGGTACATGTGCCCCTATGCATCAGCACTCCTGTACCCCTTGGGTAGATCACTAGCAGTGCTATTGCTGGGTCATAGGGGAGTTCTGTTGATAGTTTTTTGAGGAACCTCCACACTGTTTTTCAGAGTGGCTATACCACTTTACATTCCCACCAACAGTGTAGGACATGGCATTTTAAAAAATGTTACAACTCCATCTGTTAAGGGAGTAAGGAGCTAGTGGTGGAAAAGAGTATCTTTGAGCATGCGTAGAGAGGTTTTAAAATGAAGGAAACATTGCTAGCAGAAGGTAAGTCTAAATAGGGTATGGTACTATGTCTGGTTTCTTTCTTTGCAAATAAGAAGGTCCAGTTTACAAGAGGAAAATTCGAAGGGTTAATGTGTATGGTGGGCACGGGGGAAAGAAATAGAGACCAAGAGTTCCAAATGGGACATCATGAAAAGGAGCGTTACTTCAGAGTCTGCCCCAAATTTGACATAGAAATATTTTGAGAGAGCATTTTACTTCCTTGGGTTTGTTTGGTTAGTTGGTTGTTTCCTAAGACCAAGGGTGTATTTTTGAGAACATCTTCATGACTAATTTGAAAGGGGTCTTTCGGAATTTATTACTGCAAACTGTTCTTTCCTTAGAGACAAGGTCTCTGGAAACCCATTCTAAAAAAAAGCAAAACCATGAACAGATAAGAATTCTATTCAGTAAGAACCAACCATTTAGAAATTTTGCATGTGAACGAAGGTTGACCTGCTTCGTGGTACACAGCCCTGTCTGATACCAGACACATTGGGCTGCCTGCCCCCTCTCCACTACCTGGTGGCCATTTGATTGATCGTGGTCAAGTTCTCAAAGCTCTCTGAGTCTCAGATGGCCCTTCTGGAGAATGAGACAGTAGCACTGATCACAAGTGTCCTGCTGCTGTAGTTTGCAGATTATGAGCTCATCACCATCCCCCTCTCTGAAGGATGTGAAGAGTGAGACGTCACGTTGATCCTCTGAGCAGGCTTGGAATGGCGCCCAGATGTTTGCATATTGGCCCAGAGCCAAGGCAAGAGAAGCACATCTCCTATGGGCCCTCTGAGCAGAAAAAAAGGCTGGGAAGGGGACATGTCCCCTGAGGGTGGACCCAGATCTGCAGCCAACACCTTCTAAGGGAGCTTACAAGTTTTTTAAGTACTTATCTGAAAGAGAAGATTATTCCCCACCTTGTCTATTTCACAGGGTTCTTGTGAAGGTCAAGAAAGGCAGATTGATTCACCGACATTGGCCGAGTACCTATTTATTTATTCCCCAGTAGTGAGCACAGAGCCCTGTCTAGAGGCAGCCAATAGGTAGTTACAAGAAGAATTGGACATCACCACCCCCATTTTTATCAATGTCACGGTCAGTTGCCATTCTCTGTGCATGTATATTTCTAGGATACTTCTCACCAGAAGCACAATAATCCTCCTTAGCCGAGTACCCAGATCAGTTGTGCCCTGTGCCAACAGGGCCATGGTTCTACCACCGAACAGGCCACATAGCATTCGCCAGGTGATCACGTGTGCCGACCCGGGCATCCAGCAGCCACTGGACATTCAGAATGTTGACAGTGACTGCCCGCCTGCCCTTAAGGCCTCTGCATGGAGAGAAGATGCCTCCTGTTGGCTGCAAGGGCTTTTCCTGGGCATTTGTTTCAAAAGCTTAGAAGTAGTTTTTGCAAATCCTTCACTCATAGGTTCTCAGCATTACCTGGAAGAAAACCATTGAAAACCAGCATGTAAATGGCCTCTGTTCTGTCATCTCTAGTGTTCCAAGACCTGCGGGCGAGGGGTGAGGAAACGGGAAGTCCTGTGCAAAAGCCCCCCACTGGCGGAGACTCTCCCAGAGAACCTGTGCTCCAGCACCCCGAGGCCAGAGTCCCAGGAGGGCTGTGTCTCAGGACGGTGCCCCAAAAACAATCGGCTACAGTGGGTCGTCTCTTCCTGGAGTGAGGTAGGAGTTGAGGGGGTACTGTTGGGTTGTGTGTGTATGTATGTTTGTTAGAGCATGAGCAGGGCAGGGAAGAGGGGGAGGGAGAGAGAGAGAGAGTCCTGAGCAGGCTCCACACTCAGCTTGGAGCCCGATGTGGGGCTCGATCCCATGACTCTGAGATCATGACCTGAGCCAAAGTCAAGAGTCGCATGCTTGACCAATTGAACCACCCAGGTGTCCCTTTATTTCCTGTTTGTTTTATTTTTATTGCTCAGCTCACCCAACAGAGCCCAGATGGTCAAACTTCCTTCCTGTTCCGCACACCGAGCAGGTGCCTACTCGTGATCCACTCTTCCCTCCTGACTCTTCCGCAAACCCTGCCAAAGCCCCCACCGCTCTGATCAGGCCTGTTCCCGGGGCATTATGGCACCACGGATAGGGGATGCAGAGTGATGCTTTGAGGGGGGGGTCTGTTACTCCACTGGGAGAGCTTGGGGTCCCCTAGCCCTTCAGCTAGGAGGAGTCCTTGTCAGACTTTCCAGGGAGCATGAGTCTGAAGGATGAGCAAGAATTGGGCAAGGGTGGGTGCACGCGCAGAACTAGGCACCGTGAGGAAAGGCGCCCAGCCTGAAGTGTACGTCACTAACTGACGCGGTGAGGTCTCTGCTGTGGCGGAGATCACAGCATGGTGAGGAAGACAGAGGCTGGGGGTGAGAAAAGGTCCACAGCAGGGATAGTGAGGTGCAGGAGAGGCAGTGGTCTGGCCAAAATGCCCTTTTAATCCATCTAAATAATAAGTCATGCACCCAGCAGTGCAGCCACTGCTCTTCCCGCCCATTTATTTAAGAACAGCGCCCCCTAGGGGCGCCTGGGTGGCCCAGTTGGTTAAGCATTGAGTTCAGCTCAGGTCCTGGTCTCAGGGTTTGTGAGTTTGAGCCCCGCATCTGAGCTGTCCGCGGGGAGACTGGAGCCTGCAGTCTGCTTCGGATTCTGTGTCTCCCTCTCTCTCAAAAATAAACATTAAAAAAAATTTTTTTTAAAGGCCGTATAGCCTCATGGCTACATTGGCGGTAAACCAGACTTCCCCCATTTGCACGCAGCCTCAGTATTTGCTCCAGGTGGGACCGCAGGCTAGCGGCTCAACGCGGCAGAGCCTCACCCTTGCGGAGCTCTTGTGCACAGCTCAGTGTCCGCCTTTATTGCTTATGATGGTCACAGTCAGTTATAAGGTGGCCCATCCTCACCGAGTCCCCTCCTCAAGGCTCCCCGTGTTTTCCGCGATCCATTTAACATACTTGAAACACGTGTTCCCATACTTCTTTCATCAGCCTCCGACCTTCTCCTCTTCCCCCTGTAACACAGCTCCAGGCTGGAGCTCAGTCACGTGAGAGGCAGGGTCAGGACAAGTTATGTGTCACCTGGTGGTGCGTCCCACGCATAAGTCTCTAACCCTCATCTCCGTGCCCCGCCTCCTCGGCACAGAGCCCAGGGCTTAGGAGGCCTGAGGTAGACCTGGGCCCAGGGACGATGCACCCCAAATGTGGACTCCATATCACGACTCCCCAGAGACCCTGCTCTCCTCCTCTGCCCTCTCTGGTCTTGCTCCAGGAGTCCAGCTCACAGCCATACAGTCTCGTGGTGCCACTGGACGGCGCCTCATTTTGTTTCGTGGTGCTGGTGAGCTCCGAAACTGTGGGACAGTTAACCTGAAGTCTCGAGTAGGAGGGATGGGGTCATTTTATCTTAGGATCCTTGAGCGCGTGTGGTTGACCTGCCAGAATTTGACATGTGGGGGTGGGGTGTCTGCTCAGCAGACTTGACCTTGGGGCTCTGCCTACTTCACGCCTTTTTCCTCGGCTCCTAGTGTTCAATGACCTGTGGTTTGGGCGTGAGGAAGAGGGAGATGAAATGCAGCGAGAAGACCTTCCAGGGAAAGCTGATCACTTTCCCAGAGCGAAGGTGCCGCCATATTAAGAAACCGAATCTCGACTTGGAAGAAGCCTGCCAGCGGGGGGCTTGTCCAGCCCGACCCGGGTTCAGTGCGGCGGCTGGATGGTATCCTTCGCCGTGGCAGCAGGTGAGCGCACCCACAGTCAGGAGGTGTACATTTAAGTGAGATTCCCAGGAGGGAGGGAGCCCACTGACCACTGTCCTGTAGGGAGCTGTCCCAACAGAAAGGACAGGAGCTCCAGTGCTAGAGGCAAAGTGGCTTGCGATCTTGGGCCTGCTCCACCCCGGGTGGCTCTGGGCCGCTTCCATAAGCCGTGGGCTCTGGCTTTCACATCTAGAAAATCAAGATGATAATATCTAGAGTGCTAATTTTTTTCATGAGTAACTAGTGTAAAGTACTCACACTGGGCTGGTCCCATGGTGCTCAGTGTTCACTATTGCTGCTTCCCCACTAGAATCTTCTGCATTTTTTTAGTTTGTTGGTTTATTCTGAGAGAGAAAGAGGGACGGGAATTCCAAGCAGGCTTCGTACTATCAGCACAGAGCCTGATACAGGGATCAAACTCACGAACCGGGAGATCATGACCTGAGCCAAAAATCACAAAGAGTTGGATGTTTAACCTAGTGAGCCACCCAGGTGCCCCACATCTTCTGTATTTTAGAAAAACTGCTCAGAGTCTCAGAGGAGGCAGGCAAAGCTCAGAGTTAGGCAATTCAGGCAAGGTCACCCAGCTCTTAAACTCATTAAATGTTAGAGGCATCCTTTATCTCAGAAGACTGGATGAAACTTTGGTTACAGTGGTTTGGTTCCAATTGGCTGGGATTGGTGTGGGACCTGACGGCTGAGAGAGAAGCTGGGTTGTGGTCCTTGCACCTTCCAACCACCAGATGCCACATATCTTCAAAGAACTCACCAGCTTGAGAGGTACCGCCCACCCCGTCTTAAATACAGGGGCTGGGTGGGGGTGTGTGCAAGCATAACTATGTCTGTAGAGCTGTGTATGTAAATATACACACTTATGTATAGTAACATGGATGTATGTGTGTATCGGTATCCACATGTATTTGTAAATACACACATATATATGTATATATCATGTGTGTACCTGTGTGTATCGGAAAGGATCTGAGCACTCAACCATGGAGAAAAAGAAAGTAGCATGATCGTGTGTCTCTAAAAGGCTAGACATCATGCTAAACGTTTTGTATATCGCTATGGACTTTTTTCAAGTTTTTATCACCATTTTACTCAAGAGAATCAATTTCCAAATCTCTTAAGATTATTTAGATAAGTCAGCCAACAATTGCCAACAGGCAACCTCTGTGCCCCTCAAACCCCACCCATTTATAAATAAAGTTTTATTAGAACACAGTTATGCTTGCTTGGTTACACATTGCCCATGGCTGCTTTCTTGCTGCAGAGGAATTGCAACAAACACCACATGGCCCCCAAAGCTGACAATAGTTACTATCTTGGCCTCTGCAGCAAAACCTTACCAGCTCCGGGTTTAGACGATCTGATGAGGCTCCTATAGCCATATTTGAATTGGGTGCTAAATCCAAAAGTCAGCCTTTCCACCCTCACAGTTTTTCCCTCCCAAATACCAGTTCATATCACGCTGCTTGTCCAAAATGAAGACTTCACTATCTGCAATAAAATAAGAAAAATAATGTGGTGAATTTTTAAGAGCAAAACAAAAAAATAATGTCAAAGGGCTTTTTTCCTGATATTTTGTGTATTCTTTTGTTATAAGAATATGTGTCTGGAAAAACTAAAAAAGTTGATGGCTGACAAGAGCTATCTCTTTTTTTTTTAATTGAACAGTGAAATCACTGATTTCTGGGAAGCACCACACCCACCGTGCCAACTCGGCATCTGGCTGGCCGCCGAGGGCACGGGTCCACAGCCGCCTGGGATGAAGTAGTATTTCCTCGCTGTCCTAATTCTGAGCTCTCTCTCTGCCCACGCCTGCATCTGCAGAGATTATCTGGAATTATTTAAATACTGTGATGAGTTGCCTAGGTTTCTGCATTCTCAGGGCAGCTTCTGTATTTCTGGAAGCTCTCTTCTTCATGACTCACTTAACTGGAGACACATTCTCTGGGCCGAGATAGACAGCATTTGCCTAAGACTCCCTTCCGATCAGATCACGCAGCTCCCGTGTGTTAGAACAGCCGTGAACTTGAGCACACATACTAGGCTCAGGCTAGTTCCCATTTTGCCAGCAGGCCCCCTGGTCATGGCCCGAGGCATGGAGACCCTCTTCTGTTTTACATCGCGGACCTCAGAAAGGACACCCTCCAGCTGAGCATTGCTGACTCCTTCCTCTTTCCCTCTTGCGCAGTGCACAGTGACCTGTGGAGGCGGCGTCCAGACCCGCTCTGTCCACTGCGTTCAGCAGGGCCGGCCTTCCTCGAGCTGCCTGCTCCGTCAGAAACCTCCGGTGCTACGAGCCTGTAACACAAACTTCTGTCCAGCTCCTGAAAAGAGAGGTACAGGGCCTGCACCCCAGTCAGTTTTACTAAATCGTCCGAGAATTTTCCAAAAATCCATCGTATGTGCTGGTGCAGCTTATTCCTAGCGCAACTCTAGGGGCCGCTGTTCCCGTCACAGTCTGTGAACAGGGCTCCTCAGAGGCATCCAGGACACAAATCTGGGGCAGTCCCTGTGCCAAATGCCCCTTGGCACGCACATGCAGGGAACATGTAGTTCTGTGATAAGGCTTTTTAGCTATTAAGTCTTACTTTGAAAGGGGGAAACAGTCATCTTGCAAGTCCATTTTCTTGTTTTTAAAGTTTCTTTTTGAGAGAGAGCGCCCACAAGTCAGGGAGGGGAGACCGAGAGTCCCAAGCAGGCTCCGAGCTGTCAGCGCAGAGCTTGAACTCCCAAACCGCGTGGGCCTGACCTGAGCTGAAGTCAGACGCTTAACCCACTGAACCACCCAGGTGCCCACAAGTCCATTTTTTAAAAACTGTTTTAGTTTGGGCACCTGGGTGGCTCAGTCGGCTGGGTGTCTGGCTTCGGTTCAGGTCATGATCTCACGGTTTGTGGGTTCGAGCCCCGCATCGGGCTCGGTGCTGATGGCTAGCTCGGAACCTGGAGCCTGCTTCCGATTCTTTGTCTCCCTCTCTCTCTGACTCTCCCCTGATTGCACTGCCTCTCTCTGTCTCTCAAAAATAATTTTTTTTTTTAAAAAACTGCTTTAGTTGAATAAGCAAATGAAAAAGGCACCCCCACGCACCAGAGACTCCTAAATGCTGGGAACGCAAGCACGGACAGGAACGGGGGAGATGGGTGAGTTCTGGCGAACTTGCATCTTCCTAGGACTACACCTTAGGAGTTTCCTCCACTACCGTCCATTTAAATGAAGTGCAGTGTGTGCTGGTGGAAAAATGGGAAATTGAATTATCTGAGCGAACTGTGCTGTTTTTCACTAGCCCAACTTATTTTGAAGAAATCGAACACCAGGGAATAGTTCCTCACCCTAATCAGATTTCTTTGTGCTGAAGAATTATTTTCCACCGTGCGCCTGCTGAGTTAATGTTCCATCCAATCACAGCTTTCCCAAGACTGTTTCACTTCTTACCCCGTGCTTTCCCGTTTGTGGGGATCCGATTCAGCACGGTCACGTGCCCCGTTCTGTCCCTAGCACTTGGCATTTTATTGTTATCTTACAGCCTTAGCTCCAGGCTCTGGCCATCACTTTTCCCTCCTCTGCACGCTCTCCTTATCCGAGCCTTGCACCAGACAAGAAAGATAGGAAGACAGCAGCTACTCGGAGCCCTGTCACATCCCAGGCACTGCTGGAATTCTACCGGCCCACAGCTTTTCTCAGCAGAAAGGTCAACAGAGGGAAGAAACACATGTTGTGAGCAAGTGGTCCTATTCTTGTGGACAGTCTCCTCCTTCCCCACCGGTGATTTCTCCTTTCCACCCTTTAGTTAGATGGCCCCAGACAAACCCACGCATGGAAAGAGTCCGAACTGCAGGGCCCTAAAGTACTCAAGGGCCGAGTACAGGATGGTGGTACATCATGACAGTTGTTCAGCAGTATCTCGTGGGCAGGAGTGCAAGGTGGGGAGAGCCAAGACCCACGTTAGGGCCTAGATCGTGGGGAGGCCCTTGGTGTTACCTTACTCATCCAGCACCAGGCCTGGCACACCATGGGTGCTCACCAGGTGTTAAATGAAAGACTGTGTAAAGCTCACCGCTCGGTCACGAAGCACCTGCTCTACGTCCCTAGCATTCTTCTGGGGATCAAAGAAGGAGGCAGCGTGCTGTTGTTACGCTACCAGGAGGCAGTGTCTCCGAGGAGGAGGAAACTGCAACAACAAACATGAGTGGAGTGGTACCAGTGTTAGGACAGAGGTCAGTTCTCCGTGGGTTGCAGGGATGGGAGCGGTGAAGATGACGGCATGAAGAAAGTTGATTAGAAGAAGGCACTGTCTCCATGCCTCTTGACGAAATAGGTCTCTCTAGGAAAGAGGAGTAAAGTAAGAAGGCAGATAGGAAAGACACAAGCCTAGGTGTGTCTTCTTGGCCAGAATTGTGGCTTACAGTTTCCAAAGTTGGAGGGCACCTCGGGCTTCCCCAGGGCGAGTGGCTCGCCTGGCTCGTCTTCCTCCTTAGATCGTTGGCAGGATGACCATGGGTGGAATCTGAGTGTGTCTTCTGCCAGCGAGTTTTCAGCAAACGTTAGTGGGCAGTCATTTACAGAGACATGGTTGGAGCAAGAGCGTGTTACGTTAAGCAAAGTGAGGCAGAGAAAGAAGTACCATAGGATTTCACTCACGTGTGGAATTTAAGAAACAAAACAGATGAACTTATGGGAAGGGCATGGGAAGAGAAGAAAGGGGAACAAACCACAAGAAATGCTTAACAGGGAACAAACTATGGGTTGAAGGAGGGATGTGGGGCGGGGGATGGGCTTTAAGGAGGGCACTTGTCATGATGAGCCCTGGGCCTCGTAGGTAAGGGATCCATCACTGAATTCTCCTACAACCAATGGTGTACTGGAAGCACACCCAGGGTGTCCGAGGGAAGAAGTGTTAATACTTGGGACCTTCTCTGAGACTCCCGTGATGGGCCATGCCTTCGAGGCACAGTCTTCCCCTCAAGGAGTTTGGAAAAGACAGTTCTGCCCGGATGGGCATCACCCAGTTCTGCAGTGCGACCAGGCACGTTTGCCATCGCAGCCGCCACGCATACTGGCAGTCAGATCATCATCACCGTGCGGTGCTCAGGCCCGCACCCTCCCAGGACTCGGCATTGTACATGTCTCATGTGTAAACCTTAGTCAGAAAAGAGGGAGGCCGGGGCAGGGACGTCACTCAGAGACCTGTCGGTCACACTGAGTTGTGACTGGTTGTTTACATAGTCTGGGAGATGCCTGGGCTGCAGCTGGGGGCGGGGGGGGGGGGTAGGTGGGAAGTACCCAACAGGACTAAGTTATTCCTCATGGAATCTCACCTCCGCACGTGGAGAAGGGAGGGATGGGCAGCTCTGTACTGTGGAAGGAGCAAAGACTCTGGGGTCATGAAAAGATTTGAACCCACACTCTGCCACTTGCTAGGTTGGGGCCAGGAGCAAGGTGTTTTGTTTTTTTTTTAATGTTTATTTTTTTATTTTGAGAGAGAGCAAGGGAGGGGCGGGAATCGCAAGCAGGCTCCGCCCTGTCGGCTCAGAGGTCGACATGGGCCTTAAACCCACAAACTGCAGGATCATGACCAGAACTGAAATCAAAAGTTGGATGCTTAACCGACTGAGCCACCTGGGTGCCCTCATGGGCAAGTTTGTAAACTCTCTGAGCTATTTATAAAATAGAGAAATGATGCTTACCTTAAAATATCACTGAGCATTAAGGAAGGTAATTTTTCACATTTACTGTGATCCAAGAACTGTTTTGGTGTCTCATTGTAGGTAGAATGATGAACAAAACAGGTAGAGTTTCCACTGCCGTATCTGGAAACAGACAAAAAACCAATAAATATACAATGTCAGGTGATAAAGTAGAAAAGAAAACTGAAGCAGAGTATGGAGCACAAGACTGACCAGGGGTGAGGCAGGAGTGGGAAAACCAGTTTAGACAGACGAGTCGGGCAAGGCCACCTGGATGGTGCAGTGTTTAAACAAGGACCCAAAGGAAAGGGAGCTAGGTATGTATTTAGAAGGATAGTGTTCCTGGCAGGAGGGACAGAACGTGCAAAGGCCCTGAGGCAGGAATGTGTGGAGCTGATAGAGGAACAGCAAGACACTTGGAGTAGGCTGTAGAGACTGGACAGGAGTTAGGTGATTAGCTGAAGCTGGTCAATCATTGTAAGGACTTGAGATTCACCTGAGTGAGGTGGAAGCTGATACTGAACTTCGAGCACAGGAGAAGTGCGATCCGACTTGTGGGTGGACCCCCGGCAGTCACCCAGAAAAGAGCGCAGGGCCCCACTCCGGGCCGGGGGCAGGTCCCACTAGAGCAGTGGCAGAAGTGGGAGCCGCGGGGCACCTGTATATTCTGAAGATGGAGCTTATAACCTCTGTCAGTTGTCTGCACGCAGGATGCGGGGCCGAGAAGGACTCCAAGGCCGTCCTCAGCGTAAATGAAATACGAGACTGATTAGCAGCTCTCACCACCAGCTCTTAGTGATCAGTATCATCACCGTACTGGAACACGGTGCTCTGAGCGACAGCACGGTGATACACCCCAATTCTGCTTCTGGACATACATTTAGCCGACTGCATGAGCTGCAGAAGCCTGCTGAAATCCCACTCTTATCCCAAGGGGGTCCATAAAACAGGGCAGTTAGGACCGTGGTTTGGGTGGTCTGTCTTTATCCTGATGCAGTATCTCAGACTGACTCAGATGTACGTTCTGGTTGAATGCGCTACATGCTACTTGGGATATAAGATACTGTACTGGTATATATTGTAAATAATGGGTGTATATACATACATATAGGCACCCAGAGTTCGGTTGGATCTTCATCTACTGTCTGCCATGTGGCCCCAAGGCCATAGGCTCCACCACCACCACCACGCCCTCCTCTGCCCGTGACAGCCCCGTGTCAGTACCCATGACCGTTCTTCTAGAGGCTCAGGGCAAAAAGCCTATCACCCTTCTCGATTTTTCTTTTTTCTCTCCTACCTTTACCATCCCGCCGGAAACTTCTCTAGACTCTACCTTCAAAATATTATCCAGGAGTTATTGAAAAGAAAAAAAAAATCACTGCTACTTCACCTTTATACCCAAGTGGAAACTTTGTAGGTTTTGAACTGGTTGTTTCAGGTATAAAGATGAATTTTTTCAACAAGTGTTTCTTGAGCAGCTACTTTGTGACAGGCACGAAGCCTTGGGAACAAAGTAAGGAAAACGGCACAATCTCTGCTCTCAAGGATTTTACATTCTAGAGCGGAGCCAGCACATAATGTGATGAGTGCTCAGAGATCACTGTAGGAAGATAAAGCAAGGTAAGGAATAGGGCAGGCTTTCTGGGAGGCCACCGAGCCTACTGCTTGTATGGGGGCCTCTGGGAAGGCCCTCCTATCAGTGGCCTTTGAGCCAAGAGGCTTGGGATTCTGGGAGAAACCACGTTTTGCCTGGCATGATAGGGCACCAGCCAGGTGGCCCCGAGTGGGGGAGGGAAGAGAGGAGGAAGAGGAGGTCAAGTGTGGGAGGAAGCAGATCTGAGGGCTCTGTCGGCCATTCTAAGGGCCAAACCCTTCATTCTGGGTGGCCGGAGGCGCCGAAGGGAGAGTTGAAGGCTGAGACACGGCCTGAACGGGCTTTCATTTTCAAAGGATCAGTGGGGCTACTACGAAACAGGAGTTGAGGGTGCGTGTATTTTAGAGGAATGAAGGCACGGGGAAGGGAGCATAGGCAGTTCTGACTCATGGAGGCAGGAGAATGGAGACCATTGCACGCCCTGTCCCAGGGCACAGAGCAGAGCCGTTTAAGGGGGATTTGGGAAGGGACGTGGGTGGGTACCTAGGGGCAGTGGGGGGCTTTGGGCCAGGTGACTGTGAAGCCTTGTGTAGAGGGAGGGAAAAGCACTTCCCACCATGAAGGAGACTTAGGTGTCTGTCGGGTACTTTTGAGGTCAAAACTCCTTGAGAATCCAGTAAAACGGCTCGGCCCTGACCCTCAAATGTGCACTGAGGTTTGTATAAAGAAAATCTTCTACCAGATTTCATGTGCCTTCTGTATCCAGTGAGGCCCCTCCGGGTGAGAATCCCCAACTTCCCGTGTTCTCCTTCCTGCCCCTCATCACGTGGGTTAACAAAAGCCGTCAGAAAGGACTGATGTTGACTTAAATTCACTTAGTTGCAAATGGGCTAGGGGATGGGTTTAACTCGACCGAGTGGTGCAGCTGGACCTCAAATCCAGAAGTGCGGATGCCCAACCTATTAGACCAAGACGCAGTGGCAGAAAAAGCTGCTGGCTGCTGCTTAGAAATAGAGCATCTCAGCCCACAGCCCAGACTTTCTGAATCAGAATCAGATCGCAGGGCACTCCTAACACTCCTTTCTAGGGACGCTGAATGGTAGCTCCCAGGCCCCTGGGGAGGCTCACACATGCATGTCTGGACAGGACATGTTTTGTTTGGTTGTGTTTTTATCATCCTGTTCCCCACCCCCCTCCTGTTAACATTCAGCTAATGGTCACCGTCCCTTTTGATGTCTTGAGTCCTGCTTCTGCCACCCTCCCTGCAAAGCCCTAGGATATAATGAGCAGAACCATCCAGAGACACAAGCCGTGCAGGCCCTCACCTTAAGAAAACGGCTAAGCTCTCTTCTACGGCGTTAAATCTTTCTTTCCCCATTGCAGAGGATCCCGCCTGTGTCGATTTCTTCAGCTGGTGTCACCTAGTTCCTCAACACGGCGTCTGCAACCACAAATTTTACGGTCAGCAGTGCTGCAAGTCATGTACGAGGAAGAACTGATCGCGATGCCCTCCCGGGCCTTACCTCTCGCCTCTGGAGCTTGGAAGGGGTCAACGCCAGACCCCTGCAGCCCACTTCTGCGCCCCTGCAGCGGCATCCCTGGAGCCGCTCTCAGGACAGACCGGCTCCTTATCCACTTCCCCAAAGCACACGGTACTCCGAAGCACTTGAACATGGGAGGCGAGGACCCGTCTGACTTCCAGGAGAAAAGACAAAAGAACTTTGATTTGCACTGTTACAGGAGAGAGGTGATGGGTCCCACTGAGCTACATCCGTTTTAGTTTTGACACAGAATCCTGTCGACTCTGGGAGAGACTCCCCCCCACCCCACCGCCCCCTTGAACTTGAGCGTTCTAGGGCAAGGACATCTGTTTGGAAAGGGCTCTTGAAGACACAGCCCCAAGACTGAGCCTTGGAGCAGTCCAGTGTGGATGGCACCCCTTGCCTCACTGCTCTTGGAGCTCACGGTTCGCCAGACGCTGGGCACGGCCCGGACTCGGGGTCCCACAGGCAGCCAAATGGTGCTCCTAACTGTGCTTGCTGCTGGCCCAACAAGTTTCGTGTTCTGTTTATGTAGTGTGCCTGTGTCGTTTTTATTATTTCGTTCGAAGCACATTCTGCTCATAGAGAGTCTCCAAGACTAAAATTCACAACGTGAAGAGTGTTCGGAGGACTAGTCTGAAAACAGGGCAACACAGACGATTTCACGAGATCTCCATGGAACTGAAATTCCCAATCGGGGGGGGGAAAAGTCCCACAAACTCACCTAAAAGGCAAATGTGGATGCCCTGCACAGTCTATGAACCTCGTAACTTTTGGTGCTAGCTGAACCAGGACACAGGGCCTCAAGTCTGCTCTTTGGGAATCAGAATTCGTGGTGAAGTGTTCATTTCTGGTAAAAACCAAGGAGGGGCTAACTAGCAAAATCACAGTGTTCTGAAGGAGAGGAGACCATCCTGTATAGTGTTCCCCACATATCCTCAGAGCTGCTTGGAAAATTAAAGACCACTTGTGGGTTTGTTCCGACCAACTGTCGTGTTTAAACTTTCCCTAAGATTTAGTTAACAAGTAAAAAGAGGGGCAATAGAAAAACCCATCTGTCTTCTTGCCATGTTACTTTTTAACAAATCATAAGCCAAGACCCTTCAATCAATAAGAGTATTTTATAATCTTACAGATGATATTTTCAGTCACAAGAAGCCAGCTGTTGATAGGCCCTAATGAGCTTAAAATTGTTCTCAATTGGAAAATACCACACTGTTTAGCCAAAACCAAAGGGACTTCCAAGGCTGAGCCCTTCTGTAACTGTTTGAGATGTGGTTAAAAAGGGCATATTTATATAATTCTACGCTCTTCCTCAGTTGCTTTGATGAATGGGGCCCAATTTTACTGCTTTATAAAGTCTCAATTCAAACAGGATTTGCCAGCTCAGCATAACCTACTAGACAGTGGTTTGTTAAATTTAGAGCGCCCTTTGTTCCCATTCTAATTAAAATCATGCCTCCTTGAATCTCAGAGAAATAATGATTGAATTGTCTCCAGTCCACTTGGCCTGGCCTAGACTAGCGGCCATTTGACCATCAGAAACATACAGTTTCCCTCCCTACCCTCCCCAGGCCCCCTGAAAACTGCAAATTATTCATTTATATAATGATCATTTTATTATTTTATGGAAAAATTAATTTATTAATAGCCTATTCTGATGTGTTCTCACTTGCTTCTCTGAGCAGGTGATATTAATTCTGAGGAGAAATGTTGAATAAAACAATGGGTTACAGAGAAAAGTCAAAATATATGTGTAATATTTAATTATTTTATAAGTTTTATAATAAAGTGTTCTGTTTCTTTATCTTTGAAATTTGTTACGTTCTTGAATACATTAGAAGTCAAGTTTCTTCCGAGAGGATTTAACTACATCCATGTTGATTAGGAACTTCAGAGAGTAGCTTTGCAATGAGAAGTTGGGAAGTCAAGATATTCATTAATTGCTTCTTCTTGCTTGTGTATGAAAAAATTAGAAGCCACCCAATGCCAGAGGGGAAGAGAGGAAGATGTACCAGCTTACGGAGATACGGAGTTATTTTTTCCTGCTCTAATGCTGGATCAACACCTTTGGAAAACATCCAAGTCAGTTAGGTGAACTTACCTTAAGTGAAGTTGGTTTCCTCTCTCCTTAGTTTTTTTCCATTTGAACAGCATTCTGGTGAGATCTTTTTTTGCAAAAACAAAGGGGGGAGGAGACGGAAGACAAACAATTAAAAAGCAATTATTTCAGGTTTCCCAACTTTGGAATTATCAGACCAGTGGAGAACAAAAATGATGTGGGCACAGTCCGTCCAGTGGACCTGAATACATTTTTCCCCACACATGTGATTTTATGTATCTGTACATATACCCCCACCCACCCAGCCACCCACACATTTATTATATGTATGTGGATCCTTTATGCATGCAGGTGTTTATATTTAAGAGGATTTTAATGTGAATTATTGCTATTTGGCAAACGAACTGGTTTAGAATGAAAAAGAGAAGAGATGACATGTAAAAATAGCAGAGAAGAGGGGCACCTGGGTGCCTTGGTTGGTGAAGCCCTCCACTTCAGCTCAGGTCATGATCTCATGGTTTGTGAGTTCAAACCCCACATCAGGCTCTGTGCTGACAGCTCAGAGCCTAGAGCCTCCTTCGGATTCTGTGTCTCCCTCTCACTCTCTGCCCTTCCCTGCTCGTGCTCTCTCTCTCTCACTCTTTCTCTCTCTCAAAAATAAACATTTAAATAACAGAAAAGAGAAGACATCCTTGTGCCTTTTGGTAATAAAAGATTAATGAAAGCAATCATATTTCGTGTTTAATGGGCGCCAGGGACTGAGCTAACCTCTTTATATATGTATGTAATCTTTTTTAGTCCTCACAACACTCTAGGAAGATACTACTTTTTTTCCCTTTGCAGAGAGGACTCTGGGATTCAGAGATCACATATTTTCTCCAAGGTATCCATAAAAGTGAGCGCCATAAAAAACAAACATTTAGGGAACACCTGAGTGGCTTAGTCAGTTAAGCATCTGACTTCGGTTCAGGTCATGATCTCAGAGTTTGTGAGTTCGAGCCCCACATCGGGCTCCATGCTGACAGCTCAGAGCCTGGAGTCTGCTTTGGATTCTGTGCTTCCTCTCTCTCTGTCCCTCCCCATTTTGTGCTCAGTCTCTGTCTCTTAAAAAACAACGACAAACGTTTCAAAAAAAATTTTTTTAATTGTTCATTTCAGTTAAAAATAGTCACTCTAATTGGTCTACAGAATTCATATCTGAAAAAAATTTCCTCAGTGAGATTAGGGAAACTGTTGAGAGTTCCTCAGGAACCTTCAGGATAGCATCACTAAGCTGAAGATAAAGCTAGAATTTTCTGTCAGTAAGAGGATTTTTATCTTTAATCCTGACATTTGTGCCTGGAAAAGGCAAACTATCTAATTGTCCCTTTTCCTGATAGACATGGAGGGAGAATCATGATGTCAGTGACTTTGATTTCTATTTCTGGGCATAGAGAAGCCATCAGGAGTAACCCCCAGAATGCATTTTTCTGAATGTGCTCAGTTATGTATGCCAAGTAATGGCCAACTGCCTCCACTCTGCACACAACCACCATCCCGTCTGAACGTTACAAAGCCATACCTGCAAGGTACATTTGTTTTCCTAAACTGTCTTTAGTGAGGGACATATTTGTGTTCATAATCAGGCCATTTAATAACAAGATGTCTTTATATAATTGTTAGTTGTTTTCTTAAATTTTTTTAAATGTTTTATTTATTTTTGATACAGAGAGAGACAGAGCATGAGAGGGGGAGGGGCAGAGAGAGAAGGAGACACAGACCCGGAAGCAGGCTCCAGACTCTGAGCCAGCTGTCAACACAGAGCCTGACGCGGGGGCTCAAAGAGATCCGAGCCGAAGTCGGAGGCTTAACCGACTGAGCCACCCAGGTGCCCCAATTGTTAGTTGTTTTAATGGGACATAGAGGCTCAAAGATTGTTCCTAGCATCCTAACTGGACTGAAAAGGATGCACTAGTGTCTAGAAAAAGGAAACCTTGTGGGCCATGTCTCCCCAGTCCTCCAGTTTGTCTCCAGCCTCCTTCCTTCTTGCCTGCATTGCCTTGGCCTCCCCATTTAGGCTGCCTCTGCCCTGTTCAGTTAGGACATCCCCTAGCGCAGTGCCATGATGCCAGTGCCGTGTGTTGGAAAAGTCGGGAAGAACGCTCGGCACTCCTTAACCCCCCGTCTATGGCTGACTGACTTGTTAAAACTGAGCGTGCGGTAGAGAGTGGCACTTGCACTGTAATAAATAAAAGTTAACAGAGCCCTTGAGAAATGGTCTTTGAAGGTGAACCAGGGCCAGAGGCTGTTCCTGCTGGAGACGAGGCCCAGACATGTCTCTCCCTCCGACTGACTCCCTCCTCTCTCGTCTTTTATGTGGCCGGAGCGCAGGAAGGACCGGGCAGCCCCCTCTTGTCAGGAGGCCAAGCCAGCCCTACTGTTCCTTAGCACAGTCCTCTCTTCCATGTACTGTGGGGTTGAGGATCTCGCCTTTCTTGGAAACATGGTTTTCTCTCCCCTGCCCCATCCCTTTCGAAAGTCAGGTTGGATCTAGAGTAAGTCTCAGAACAATGGTTTCTAAATCATTAGCTGCATTACAATCACTTAAGGATATTTTATACATTCCCAGGGCCCATTCCAGAAATGTCGTGAATTGTGGGAGTGGGGCCTGGGCATTTATATTTTAAAAGACATTCGAGTTTCTCCAAGGAGAAGCTAGTTTTGGAACCAGTGGTCGAGGGCCAATGAAGAAAGGGACTTGGGTCTGTCTTCCTCAGGGGGGTACCAGCAGTCCCTCGGCACAGTGTCCGGGGGCCAGCTCTGCTGTGGCCTGGACTGAGCTCCACCAGTAAGTAGTAAAGGGGGTTTTCCCTGCTCTCGGCTTCTGCAGGCACTTTACCTGGGAAACTCTTGGGACTCTAGATAATGGGTCAAGGACCAGTTCCCTGGTCATCTTTGTCTCAGTTTCTTATTTTTATTATTATTTTTTAATGTTTACTTTTGAGAGAGACAGAGCACAAGCAGGGGAGAAGCAGAGAGAGAGAGAGAGAGAGAATATTTGAAGCAGGCTCCCACCCTGAGCTATCAGCACGGAGCCCTATGTGGGGCTTGAACCCAGCAGCAGTGAGAGCATGACCTGAGCCAAAATTTGGATGCTCCACCGACTGAACCACCCAGCACCACCCCCATCTCGGTTTCTTAGTCCCAACCAGCATGGGTCGCCTAGCACGGGGTTGGGTGGGCGGCCCGAACAGCAGGCTTGAGGGGAACTGGCCATTTCTCTCTGGTAAGCCCTCACGTGCAAGAACTTGTTGCTGCGTTTTCTAAAAAAGAAAGGGCGTACAACAGAGCGGCCAACCAAGTCCCTATCGGACAGTGGCTCTGGGCCTTGCGCAGGAGCACGGGAGGCCCACAGGGCACGACACCCAGCTGTGCCCGAGACCCGGAGTCCAGGCAGAGCGAAGGCTTCCGTTCTCTTTCCTGCCGGGTCACTGGGTGCCGAGAGGTGGATTAATCACTTTTATGAATCAAGGCCAACTGTCACTTGCTCACAAATTGCCAGAAATGCTTTGGCTGACTGGAGCGAACGAAAATGGTAACCTCAGCTTTGGTACAACAGAAGAAAAGGACACAAAGTCTTTGAAAATATCAGCAAGAGCGGCTACAACAATACTTCTGGTCACGCTAAAGTGCCAACAAGGTAATTTCATGTTCCCTAAAATTGTGCTGTTGTGGGCCTCTGATTTTTCTTGTTCCGTGACTCATTTCATTAATTTACAGGGTCATTGTTTTTTTCATATTGGCTCCAGATACTTAAAATGAACATGTCTATTTATACGTCTGCACAGTCCTAAACCAAAAAAGGCATAATTGTTTTTGTGCTCAGCAATTTTTTTTCCTTTGTTACGATGCCCACATTGTCTAGGGTTTTTATTACTTGCAGATAGGTCTGCTGAGGGGGCAAACACTTCACATTTTCTTAGAGGTGAGTGTCCTCATGCTAACGATCTCTCTGACACAGAGTCACACTCACCCTTGTGTAGTTCAGTTTGCCTACACTAACGTTCTCTTTTCTACGTTTACTAGCCAAAATATATTCATTCTTTCAAGAGGTATTTAGTGAGCACCAATTGCACTGTGAGGTCTGAACAAAAGAAGCAGATCCTGTTCCAGACTCCTAGGGACTGGTATTTGCAAATATAAGATTCTTATCTATACAATCAGGCAATGGTCCAAGATCGTATAGTCCTAAGATTTTTTTTTTAACTCCTCGCTTTTACACTCATCTCAGTCAATATTTGATAACGTGTGTTTTTAGGCTGTATTGTTGTCACACAGAATATGATAAGATCACATACACAAATTGGGATCGTGAAGACTGTAGACTTTTTTTCCCCTTCAAAATAATAGTCACCAAATTGTAGCAATAAGTAGAAAGTGGCACACTTGCACATTATCGTATAGAAGTGAACTACTGGAGGGAGCCTGGAGGCTCCGTCGGTCGAGTGTCTGACTCTTGGTTTCAGCTCAGGTCCTGATCTCACAGATCGTGAGATCGAGCCTAGCATTGAGCTCTGCACAGACAGTGTGGAGGCTCCTGGGGACTCTCTCTCTCCCTTTCTCTCCGCCCCTCCCCTGCTTGCTCATTCTTGTTCTCTTTCTCTCAAAATAAGTAGATAAGCTTATTTAAAAAAAAAAAAAAGAAAAGAAATTAGGAACTAGAAGAGGATTTCAGTGTTTCACTCTCTCTCCCTCACAGATGTAGGCATACAGGACGAAATATTTGAGGGCCTTTCCTAAAATTACACAGTGAGTTAATGATAAGTCTAGGTGTAAAGTCAGTTATAATAATTTTCATACAAGTACACTTTCCACTGTGTTATAAAATACTCATTTTTTAACTTGACAGGCAAACACATTGCATTTAAGGACAATTTTAATGAGTAGTAAGTTTCAACTCGAAACCTAATAAGAAACATTGCTGACTTCATGTGCTATTAACTTCAATTCTCCTCCCCCAAAAGAAATACATACTCCAGAACCATGAGAAGCATAACAAATGTCATATTTCCTCTATGTAGGGCAAAGGTGACCTCATAAAAGTACCAGTTTTTACAAATATCTGACCCTTTCCCTCTCCAATTGTCTGAGCCATTACTTTGCCTTGAACTTTGAATTAAGAATAATGTTGAAGGTCACAAACTAAAAACCACTGGGTTGGACAATTACATCTTTTTTTAATTTTTTAATGTTTATTGATTTATTTTTCAAAGAGAGAGAGAGCAGTAAAGGGGCAGAATCTCAAGCAGGCTCCACACTGTTGGCGCACAGCCCAATGTGGGGCTTGATCCCAAGGATCATGAGATCATGACCTGAGCCAAAATCAAGAGGAAGATGCTTAGGGGCGCCTGGGTGGCTCAGTCGGTTGAGCGTCCGGCTTCGGCTCAGGTCATGATCTCGCAGTTAGTGGGTTCGAGCCCCGCATCGGGCTCTGTGCTGACAGCTAGCTTGGAGCCTGGAGCCTGCTTCAGATTCTGTGTCTCCCTCTCTCTCTGCCCCTCCCCTGTTCGCACTGTCTCTGTCTCTCAAAATTAAATTAAAAACTTTGAAAAAAAAAAAGAGGAAGATGCTTAACCAATTGATCCACCCAGGTGTCCCAGGATTGGACACTTTTAAATGGATACATTTTATGGCATGTAAATTGTATCTCCATGAAGCAGTTTAAATTTAAAAATATGCAAGGTGGTATGAAGATGCTGGAGTAGGAAGATCCTGAGCTCACTTGCTCCTACAGACATACCAAATCTATAACGCCATATAGAACCACAGTCTCTGAGAACAGACTTAAGTCCAGCAGAAGAGATCATAGACATAGAGATGGGCAGGGAGGGCAGAGACCTGGTCTCGTCAGGATGCACGCCCCTTGGCAGAGCCGCACACATGCAGGAGAGCTATCACAACTGCAGAGGCCCTCCCGGAGGAGCCAAGAGGTCTGAGCCCCACATCAGTCTCCCCAGCCCAGCGAACCTGCACAGGGAAGGTGAGCCTCCATGATGTCTGCTTTGAAAATCTGCGGTGCTAATGTCAGGGAGAGCTGAAGGGACACGGATCTTAAAGGGCATCTCCACAATCTCACCCAGTCCCAGGGCAGAGGTTTGAAAAGCAGCTGGGTTACACATGAAGAAGCATCACTGACTAATTTTAGGGCATGTGCCAGAAGGATCCGTTGGAATGTTCACTTGAGACAGAAGTGCTGGTGGACACCACTTTTGGTTCATTCCTCTTCTACCTAGCTGGGCCCATTTCTGTCTCTTTTCATCTACTGTGCCAGCACTGTGGTCCCTGCCCAACTGGCCTACCTTGGATGGCTCCTGCCACACCACACCCAGGGGGCGGCCTCAGCCAGCCCTGATGTTCCCCCACCAAGCAGTCCCCACCCCCGGTGGCTATCCTTGCTTGCCAGCATGCTCACAAGCAGTCAAGTCTAGGCCTCACAGGCATCCACACTGGGGGACAACCCCACATAACTGTAAGTGTGCACCAGTCGGGCCAACCACAACAGTGGGGTCCATTAACCAGGGGACCCACCTGGCTCAAGTGACAAGGGGGGAATTGTGCTACTGAGGCCCATGGGACACTGTCTTAATAAAGCCACCCTTTTAAGATTAGAAGACATAACTCATCTACTAAGTACATAGAAAAAAACACAGAGAGGTAGGCAAAATGAGGAGACAGAAGAGTATGTTCCAAATGAAAAAACAAGACAGAACCTAGGAAAAAGAACTGCATGAAATGGAGATAAGCAATCTACCGAATAAAGAGTTCCAAGTAAAGGCCATAAAGATGCTCACTGAACTTGGAAGAAGGGTAGGTGAACACAGTGAGAACTTCAACCAAAAAAAAAAAAGGAAAATGTAAAAAAGAACCAATCAGAGTTGAAGAATATTATAACTGACATGAAAATACATAGAGGGAATGAATAGCAAATTAGATGATGCTGAAAAATGGATCAGCAATCTTGAGGACAAGGTACTAGATAACACCCAATCAGAATAGAAAAAAAAATTAAGGGGTCTAGTTTAAGGAACTCTGGGACAACATCAAGCAGCTAATGGTCACATTGGAGGGGTTCCAGAATGAGCAGAGAGTAAGGGACAGAAAACCTGTTTGAAGGAATAATGGCTGAAAACATCCTTAACCTGGCAAAGGAAACAGACTCCCACATCCAGGAACCACAGAGCATCCCAAATAAAATGACACAGAGTTTCACAAGACACATTATGACCAAAGTGTCAATAGTTGAAGATAGATAATCTTAAAAGCAGCACCAAGAAAAACACTAGATACCTACAAGGGAGCCCCCACAAGGCTATCAGGTGATCGTTCAGCAGAAAATTTACAAGTCAGGAGGGAGCCCCACAATATAGTCAAAAGTAAAGAAACGTACAACCAAGAGTACAACTCTACTAGCAAGGTTACTACTCAGAATCAAAGAAGAGATAAGGAATTTCCCAGACAAGCAAATGCTAAAGGAATGCATCACCACCAAACTGGCCTGACAAGAAATGTTAAGGGCACTTCTTTAACCTGAAAAGAAACAGCCATCACTGGCAATAATTATGAAAGAAAAAAATCTCCCTGGTAAAAATAAGCATATGGTAGTGGATCAATCACCCTTAGAGCTGGTATGGAGGTTAAAAGCCAAGAGTAGTAAAATCATCTAGACCTACAGTAATTTAGTCAATGGATATACAAAATAATAAAATGTAAAATATGACAACAAAAACAAAAACAAAATGTAGTGCTTCTAGAATGCATTTGAACTCTAGCAACAGTCAGCTTAATATAGACTGTTATATACATAGGAGGTTCTGCATGAACCTCATGATAACCACAAACCAAATACTTGTAATAAGCATACAAAAAATAAAGAGAAAGGAATAAAAACACTTAGTGACCAAATTATAAGAGAATAAGAAGAAAGCAGAGAAGAACTACCAAAAACAAACAGAAATCAACGAAATGGCAATAAGCACACATCTGTTAATAATTACATATTATTAACAGTTAATCAACATAGGGTAGTTGAATGGCTAATATCTATAGGCTGCCTACAAGAAAGTCACCTCAGATGGAAAGGCACATATAGACTGAAAGTGGCGAGATGGAAAAAGACATTCCATGCAAATGGAAATGAAAAGAAAACTAGGGTAGCAATACCTATATTTGACCAAACAGATTTTAAAACTATAATAAGAAAACAAAAAACACAATTACATACTGATAAAGGAATTAATCCAATAAGAGGAAATATCTCTTGTAAATATCTATACATCCACACATATTTAGGGGCTATCCATGGAGCACCTAAATACACGAAGCAAATATTAACATAAATAAAAAAGAAATTGACAGTAGAACAATAATAGTAGGAGACTTTACTGCCCCACTAATCAATGGATAAGAAAATCAATAAAGCCTTGGCCTAAAATGGCACATTAGACCAGATGGACTTAAAAGATATATACAGAGCAATCCATCAAAAACAGCAGAACACACATTCTTGTCAAGTATATATGAAACATTCTCTAAGATGGGTCACCTCTTAGGTCACAAGGCAAGTCTCAATAACTTTAAGAAGATTGAGATCATAATAAGCAGCTTTTCCAATCTCTAGAAATGACACAAAACTAAAAATCAACTAGAAGAAGAAAACTAGAAAATAACACGAACACATGGGGGCTAAACAACAGGCTAGTAAACAACCAATGGATCAATAAAAAGTCAAATAGGAAATAAAAAAATACCTTGAGACAAATAAAAATGGAAATACAACAGTCCATAATCTATGAGGCACAACAAAAATAGTTCTAAGAGGGAAGTTTATAGTCGTACAGGTCTACCTCAGGAAACAAGAAAACTCTCAAATAATCTAAACCTTACACCTAAAGGAACCAGAAAAAGCAGAATAAACAAACCCCAAAGTTATTAGAAGGGAGGAAATAATAATGATCAAGTGGAAATAAATGAAATGAAGGCAAAAAAAAATCAAGAAACTAAGGACTGTTTCTTTGAAAAGATAAACAAAACTGATAAACACCTTTAGCCAGAAGCATCAGGGAAAAAGGAGGGCCCAAATAAATAAAATCAGAAATGAAAGAGAAGTTACAACTCATACCATAGAAGTATGAGGATCATAAGACAGTACAAAGAACAATTACATGGCAACATATAGGACAGCCTAGAAGAAATGGATAAATTCCTAGAAACACAATTTTCCAAGACTGAAGTAAGAAGGAACAAAATATGAACAGACCAATTATGAGTAATAAAATTGAATCAGTAATTTAAACACTCCCAACAAACAAAAATTCCAAGATCAGACAGCTTCACAGGTGAATTCTACCAAACATTTAAAGATAAATTAGTGCTTATCCTTCTCAATTCTAAAGAATTGTAGAGGAAGGAATGCTTCCAAACATTCTTTAAGACCAGAGACCACTACAAAAGAAAAGTACAGACCAATATTCTTGATGAACATAGATCCAACAACCCTCAACAAAATATTAGCAAACCAAGCTCAACAATAAAAAGAATCATATACTGTGATCAAGTGGGGTTGACTCCAGGAATACAAGGATGGTTCAATATCCACCGATCAACATGATACACCACATTAACAACAACAACAAAAGGAGCAAAACTCATTTGATCATCTCAATAAATACAGAGAAAAACATTTAATGAAATTCAACATCTACTTATGATAAAACCTCTCAACAAAATCAGTACAGAGGTTACAGACCTCAACACAACAAAAGTCACAGCTATTATCACACTCAATGGTAAAAAGCTTAGAGCTTTTCCTCTAAGATCAGGAAGAAGATAAGGATGCCCACTCTCACTTTAGCCCCAGCAATTAGACAAGAGAAAGAAATAAAAGGCATACAAATTGAAAAAGAAATAAGTTTGTCACTATTTGCGACTGACATGATGCCATCTATAGAAAACCCTAAAACTCCACAAAAACTATTAGAATAAATAAATTCAGAAAATTGCAGAATACAAAATATGCATAAATCTGTTGCATTTCTATACACTACAGTGAACTATCAGAAAGAACAATTAAGAAAACAATCCCATTTACATTTGCATCAAAACTAAGAAAATACCCCAAAATAAACCCAAGCTTATATACTCAATTATTCCTCAACAAAGCAGGCAGGAACATAAAATGGGGGAAATACAGTCTCCTGAACAAATGATGAAGGGAAAACTGAACAGCTACATGCAAAAGAATGAAAACAGACTAACATCTTACACCATACACAAAAATAAACTCAAAATGGATTACAGACTTAAATGTCAGACCAGAAACCATAAAACTTCTAGAAGAGGGCACAGGCAGTAAACGCTTGGACAATGGTTCTTAGCAATATTTTCTGAAGCTATCTCCTCAGGCAAGGGCAGCAGAAGCAAAAATAAACAAATAGAACTCTGTCATATTATAAAGTTGTTGCACAGTATGTTAGGATTTTGATGTTGGTTTCATGTTTCTCAGTTTCAGTGAAAATCACTACATCTCAAGCTTCCTAAAAAGAAGTTTTTGCACAGTGAAGGAAACCATCAACAAAACAAAAAGCAACCCAATGAATGCGAGAAGATATTTATAAATGATATAACTGATAAAGGGTTAATTTCCAAAGTACAGAAATAGCTCACACAAGTCAATATCAAAAATACAAATACTCTGATTACAAAATGGGCACAGGAAATGAATAGACATTTCTCCAACGACGACATGCAGACAGCCAAGAGACCCATGAAAAGATGCTCAATATCACTAATCGTCAGGAAAACACAAAATTAAAACCATCATGAGACATCACCTCACACACCTGGCAGAATGGCTAATAAGATAAGAAATAACAAGTGTTGGCAATGACGTGGAAAAGGGTACCCTCGTTCACCATTGGAGGGAATGTAAATTGGTGCAGCCTCTATGGAAAACAGTATGGAGGTGCCTCAAAAAATTAAATATAGAACTACCCTATGACCCAGCAATTCCTCTTCCAGGTATTCATCCAAAGTCAACAAAAACACTAATATGAAAAAATATACGCGCCTCTATGTTCATCACAGCATTGTTTACAATAGCCAAGACGTGGGAGCTGAGAGTCAGCTGAAAGATGCATGGATAAAGACGTGGGGTGTGTGTGTGTGTGTGTGTGTGTGTGTGTGTGTGTGTGTGTATGTGTGTGTGTGTGTATACATAATATATATTATATATATTATGAAATGTGTGTATTATAAATTATGTACGTATTATATATTATGTATATATGGATACACACAATGGAATCTTAGCTATAAAAAAGAATGACAGACAAGAGTTGGAACAACATGGCATACCTAAAGGGTATTATGCTAAGTGAAATAAGTCAGAGGTAGATAAATATCTTATGATTTCACTTAAATACCAGAATCTAAAAACCAAAACAACTCAAAACAGAAAAAGACTCATACAGAGAACAATTTGGTATTGCCAGAGGGGAGGGAGGTTGTGGGATAAGTGAAATAGGGAAAGGATTAAAAGAGAGCGGGGGAGAGTGAGGGACACAGATAAAGGGAGACGACTGAATACTGAAAACGAACCATGGACGGAAGGGGGAGGGGGATAAAGGGAGGGGGTGATGGTCATGGTGAGGGGCACTTGTGGGGAGAAGCACTGGGGGTTATATGGAAACCAATTTGACAATAAACTATTTTTTAAAAGTTACAAACTTTCTGTTATAAAATAAGCCACAGGATGTGATGTACAGGGAATATAGGTAATAATATTGTAACACTTTTGTGTGGTGATAGACAGTAGCTAGATTTACTGTGGTGATCACTTCCTAATACATATAAATGTTGTGTGACTACACCTACACCTGCAACTAACAGGTCAACTACACTTCAATAAGAATATGCTTTAAAAATGATGATTATCTACGCTCACACTATGGTCACCCGGAAGCTTTTCTGTAGAGCCTCAATTCATCCTGTATTGTTTACACCCCATTGGGTATATTTACTTCATGCAACATATAGAGCCTAAAGAAAAGTGCATTACAGAAGGGGCAACTCTATTCATCCATTTACTATTTCACTCAACAAATGACCAGAGAATAATTTTCAACCATTGTCCTTGGTACTGAAGATGCAGTCAGAATGTAAGGTCCATAAAGGCAGGAGAATTTTTTTTGTCTTGTTTCATATGCTATCACTATTACCTAGAATTTCTTGAATGGATAATGCACAGGGAAACCAGACGGACACACTCTGCCTCTTCAAACTGATAGTCTTGAAAGAGTCAGAAAATTAAGTAGCAGTTTCAAAACAACTGAAATACTCTATCAAAGAGAATTCTGGGGAGCCTGAAAAAGAGCACTACATGAGATTGTTTCTCAAGTTCTTTTTTGTGATCATTTGATGATTGAGATGAAAAAGACAGCCTGAATGTTAGCATTTGTTTTTTAAGTTTTCTAAATTGGCTCCCTACAGTCTTTTGAAATGGAGAAACACTCACAGCATCAATGTTTAGGGTATAGATAGTAAGCATGTTTTTTGACCCAAATGATATCATCAATCAGCACGTTTTAAATGGCCATGCAGTTAAAAAACCGGATTGATATACTATGTTTGTTCAGTTAGGAAGGGCGCCTGCGTGGCTCTGTCAGTCAAGTATCGGACTTCAGCTCATGTCATGATCTCGGGGTTCATGGGTTTGAGCCCTGCATCCAGCTCAGAGCAAGCACGAGCCCACATCAGACCCTCTGTCCCCCTTCTCGCTGCCTCTCCCCTGCTTGTGCTCTTTCTTTCAAAAATAAATAAAACATTAAAAAAGAAAGAACATAGAACAGTTGAAACAATGCTAATTAAATCCTCCTGACCTTGACTGGATCCTATGAGGAAATAAAGCAGATTGGTAGTAAACCCTTCATTTTTCCTGTGATGTCATTGAAGCATAAGGACCTTGTCAGAACCTTGTTTCTGCTGGAAACAGTTCTGCAGTTTTGGATTTGAGCTGCAGAAAACAGGAGAATCGGATCCTACTAACCGGCACTGTCCCTTACTCATTCAAACTATTCTTTCAGGGTGTGGCGAAAGAAGCTTCTTCTGCATGCATAGCAACCTCCATCCCAAGGGAAAAAAAGAATCCACCATAAGGTTGGGCCTGGAGAGCGTGGAGCGAAGAAAAACTAATTTGCTACTACTTGCTTCTTTCTACCCCACACATTAAAAAAGAGGCATATCTAGAGGAAGGTATTTTGATTTTTTTTTAATGTTTTATTTATTTTTGATACAGAGAGAGACAGAGCATGAGAGGGGGAGGGGCAGAGAGAGAGAGGGAGACACAGAACCGGAAGCAGGCTCCAGGCTCTGAGCTAGCTGTCAGCATAGAGCCTGACGCGGGGCTCGAACCCACGAACGTGAGATCTGACCTGAGCCAAAGTGGGAGGCCTAACCGACTGAGCCACCCAGGCGCCCCTAGAGGAAGGTATTTTGGACACAGTTCTCTTTAATATCTGGTGGATTCTATGAAAGAGATTTTTTTTAATCTATCTTAAGAATCACCTGATGAAATTTAAGTGTTTTATTCATTTCCATAAAATTTTCCTAGGACCTACTTGGAAAACCAGTAAGAAAAAGGTAGTAAGCCAGAGACGAGGGCTAGGAACCCGAAAGTGGAAAAGAGGCAATCATGACATCAGGATGACTGACCTTAATGTGTAGCTGCTACGTGCAAGGCATTTTCCCTGTATTCATCTGAATTTCTGTAGTTGCCTGAATCTTAAAAAGACATGTGAAATGAATTCTCATTAACCCTCCTAATTTTGCATCTGTACCAAGTCTCACAGACATTTCACACGATGGCATTAGATTCAAGGAGACACGATTTTGTTAAGAGTCAGGAATCTACAACCACAAGAACCTCAAGTCCATATCCTGGTTATCCCCAAAGAATCCCTCTGGTCCGTGGCCATAGCACTTCATCTCTCTGAGTCTTAGTTTCTTCATCTAGGGACAGTGTTTAATTATTTACTCAGTGAAAGCACCACTGTGCTGGATGCTACGCAGTTGAGGAGAAACAGTTCTGCCAACCCTGGGCTTATGGTTCACGAAGGTGGAATGTCATTAATCAAGTCATCTCACAGACAAAGCTACAACCATGATAAAGGTTACGCTGAAAAGGTGTATGATTGTAGCAGAAGCCATACCCATTCGCACAGGGAACCCTACGTCATTTTCTTGCACCCCTATCTGTGGGGTGATTTCACTCCCAAAGCCAGCACCTGCATATCTTCTGCCAAGGTCATGCTCTCACTGACAACACCCACTATTCCTGCAAGCACAGAAAACTGGTACATAGTAAAACTCAATAAATAGGAACTATAAAAATGACCATCAAGATAAGAACACAGAATGGTGAAGAAACCAGATGCCCTTGGGAGAGCAAAGGAGATTTAAAAGATAGAAGATGAGTTCTAGGATTTTGAAGTTTTCAGGAACTGACTGGGGAAGCAAACTCATTGGGGCTGGGATTTCTTGAGGCCCTAGACCACCTGAGCCTCAACTGCCAGCCCTCTGGCACAGGTGCACAGCTGGCGTCCTCCAAGGACTGAGAGTTGGCAGCCTGGGAATGGCCCACAGCCAACCACCTTCTCCCCAAGTGGGAGGAAGTTGGTTCCTGTGTGGCGATTAATTAAATCCTGACTGGGTGGGCACTTCTAACGTCTTTTCAAGCGGCGGTCTTGCTAGCAGAGTTCGTAACTGAACTGCGGCCAGCCTCAGTCAGGGAGCAGGAAACAACCTTTGGCAGGGGCCAAGGCACTTGTTCCGAATCCAAATGTACTCACCCAGGTAGAGGTCTGAATTGGAGGTCAGCCTGAGATTCTCAATGGATTGATTGTTTCCACCCATCTCCCTTCTGCAAGGTCCGGAAGACATGAAATAGCATTTGGGGGAAGATTAACATGCTGCTTTACCGTATTGTCTATCTGGAAGGCACACTCTGGGTATTGTTTGCTAGCACAAAGGGGCTTTCAGAGTTACCCGATAAAGGACTGCTTTTTGGAAGATTATGTTTGGGAGGAAGGTGTCTCGGTATCCTCAATACGAAGTGGCAGGGAGATTTAGCAGTGATATAGATCATCTTATCAATGCAGATCATTCAGATGTTGGTTTTACTGCCTTCATGTGCACTAGCCAAATGATCAGCAGCTAAGACATTTACTGCTTCACAGACAAGAATGGGCTGATATTTATGGAGGTCAGGGCTGTGCTAGGACACTCTGTGTGCACTCTCTCCTAGGTTCTGGCATCAAATCCCTCCTTATCATTTCCTCCCTTGAAGGATAAAGGGAACTGAAGTTCCATAAAGGGAAATAATTCACTTCAAGTCACACAGTACAACCTGACATCGCAGGGTTTAGCATGCAGGTCTGTTTCAGGTAACAGAATACTCGGGAGAGAAGGCAGAGTTTCAGCATCTTCTAAGCTCACAGAGGATGCTGGCACGCAGCCAGGAGAGAGAAGACAGCCCTAGACTGAATGCACTCAGCCTAAGTCGCATGGCTCGTCTGGGGCAAAGCTGATACTAGAACCCAGTTTTACCTGACTTGCTTTCTATCAGCTCCACTGTCCCTCAAAAATACTAAATTCAGCCCCATTCTCAACAACGACTAATGGAACCCAATAATCTAGTTCCATCTTGGATGCCTGAGGTTCATTCCTTAATGAAAGAGACCTTAAGATTTACCATTTCTATTCCCAGAATTAAGTAGACATTACTAAGTGTATCACTTACTAAGTGCATTGGAAAGAAGACCACTTTGGAAACCAGAAAACCTGGGCTTTAGGCTTTGCTCTACATTAAGCCTCTGGATGAAGTTGATGTATTTGGATTCCCTCCTTGAGCCCAGGACATCATTAGATCTGGTGATTCTCAACCCTAAACGTGCATTATAATGACCCAGAGAGACTGTAAAAGATTTATGCCTATACCTCACCTCCAGAGTTTCTGATTCCATTGACTTGGGACAGAGCTCTAAGTTCCCCCATGTTATTCTTATATTCAGCAGGGCTGGGAACTGGTGATTTAATTCCAACAACATCGTAGATGAGTCACTTCAAGGCTCTTCCAAGCCCCTGAATCGTCCATAATTTTATGATGGTTTCCATTCTCACTGAAAATCTAAGAATGACTTCAGCCTATTGTGTAAGTTGCCTGAAAGTAGTTTCTAAAGCAATTTAACTCTCTGCACTGGGCGGGTTCAACAAACAAAGATTAAAAACATCTGGGCTGAGTATCAGTTGCTGCAGGGACATGGGACACAATGAAGATAGGGGAAATGATCCTCAACAAGCTTATTGTAGGAAAACGCAAATCAAAACCTTTTTACAGGTAGATCCCTGCTGCTAGGATGCTATATTGGTGTACTTGGTGCAATGGGGCACTTGACTTCTCTGGTCCCACAAATATGTGATTTTCCTTCTCCTCACCCAAGAACACCTGAACACTCCACACTGATATGGGCATAACTCTTGAATGAGACCTGCTTGTACCTTTTGGATGGTGAAGGTCACAAAGGAAAGGGAACAAGAGCATAAATGAACCCTGTTCTACCCAAGGGGAAAAAGTAAAGCTTAAATTCAAAACTAAATTTGAAAAAAGTTCATGTTCCCTTGGCTCAATTCCCTCAATTTCCTACTTTTAAAAGGAAGTCAGTTTTATTGTTGAATCTGAATCTTCAAGATCTACTTAGCAAGAAGACCACAAAAACCACCCCAATCTAAAAGTTAGGGTTCTGCATTAGGAGTGGATAATACTGGAGCCCAGAGCAGAGGTGAATGAGGTCTTCTCCAAGTTTTTTTTCTTTCGTTAAAGAGCTCTCCTCTACATATATTTGGTACCAGATGCCTGAGCCTTCTCTTAATATCTGTTTTCCCCTGTCCCTTTTGTCTCATTCAATTAATTTAACCTATATGGCTTTTCTTCCAGAAAAATTTATGGGGAGTGACATTAAACCTTTTGGGTTATGAAAGATATAGAAGAATAAAAAGCAAATCTATTCAAATGATCTAATTCTCTTCTAGTTTCTTCCATGAAAAAAAAATGTGTTAAAATTGAACCTCAATTTTTTCCATTTCTAAGAGAAGAAATTCAGGCAACAATGTTTAAGGCTTTTTCCTGCTCGTATAGCTGTAATTCCCATTTTATCTGGGTCTTCTCCTACAGAACGTTGTTTCCTATGAAAAGTATACTTACATTTGGTGTTTAAATAAAATATAACACATGTAGCCTTTTACTATTTTGTACTTTCCTTCATTAGCATTGATTGAGGCCCCCCAAATTACATTTGGGTTGATGAGGGAAATGATATTAACTCACTGAACTCTTCCTTAAGTACCTGTTATTTGTCAAATTTAACTCCATACTAGAAACACCACATAAGGTACAATTCCTTCTCTTATAGGCCTCTTTGTAGAGAGATAAAATTGTACTTTACAATAAAACACATTTTAAGAGATAACATACATACAGAGTGCTGTGGAAAGGCAGAAAATTATTAGGTTTGTTTAATGGATTCAGAGACTGCTCCACAAAGGCAATGTCATTTGAGAAGATTCTAGAAGGATGGATAGGAGAGGACCAGGTAGAAAAGATGCGAGGGCAGCTGAGGCAAAAGGGAGAGCATGTTCAGCGTGCAAGCTTCCATGAACGTCCTCAATCACCTCTGCCTTCTGGTGCTCATGCTTTTGTATAGTCCTCTCTAATATTGAAGAAGAGCCAACCTGTATACTCTATAAAACATTGTGTGATTTCCTAGGCACGGCCATAAAAGACATTGTGGGCTCTGCATTGGGCCATCTCGGATTTTACACTGTAGAGTAGTCAGTCTCCATGTTGTAATGATGCTCAATCAGCCCACAACGAATTCCCCAGAAGAGAAACTGAGGGGTCCGATAACAATCAGACCCATGTGAGAGCAGATTCCCTAGCACGTGCATGTTCTCAGATGACAGAGACCTGCCTGACATCTTTCCTGCAACCTCATGGGACACCCCAAGCCATGACCAGACAGCTAACCACTTCTAAATTCCTGTGAGGCAACACACTGTTATTGTCATAAGTCACTATGTTTGGGGCTAATTTGTTATGCCGCAATAGGTTGCTGATACAGGTAGCATCCAAGTTTATGTCAGGCTCTGAGAGAAGAATGAGAATGATAAAGGATAGGGTCCAAAGGGAAAGGGGAAGATCCAGTTGGAAAAGCTTCATAGAGTGGACCACAGTGAACTATTCGAGTGGATTATTGTTGATTTTAGCAATGAAGTGCTTCGATTGAATGTGTGAGGTAGAATATACACACCTAAACATGAAAGCATGAGTGCAAGGAAGGTGTTGGCACATATGATATGAAGCATGAATGATAGGGAATTTTTTGCACTGGATTATCTGTGCCTACCTTTATTAGAGAATGATTTTCGGAGTTGCGAGACAATTTATTGATTCCTGCTTTCTTCCCTCTTTAAGACTCTCATCCACAGTCTACTTAAAGATGATCTTGCTGCCTCTGCTCAAATATCTCCAGGGATAGGGAGCTCACCACCAGTTGAACCAGTCACCAATATGTTTATTTGAAAAACTGTATGACTCCCTATAATTCTAACAGACTCCAGGACTGAGTTTTAGGCTTATATCTCCCACTAAAGTACTAGTGACCTTGGGACTACAACTTTTAAGATCAGTGCAGACTGGATAGGATTCAAGATTCTACCATCTGCCACTAGTTTGCTCATTCTCTTGAGACACAGAAGAGTAAAATACTCTCACATAGAGCAGTAATAAAGTAATAACCTCAGAAATACTTATTAACTCTAGGCTGGGGTCTGAGAAGTAGAGAATAGAGGCTTTACCCTTCCCACCATGTCTAGACCCAGCCTTACCAAATTAAACAATAGAATCATTTGAGGGGAAACTGAATACATCTCAATATCTCTACTTGACATCTCAATTTGCAGCTATTTTAAAGCAATGGACTGAAAGAAGAGGGTTTGTATCGATGTGTAGTTTTCTGGATACTCCAGAGAGTTGATGCTAAAATAGATCCCGTGCCATCCCACTCCGATGGCTCTCAAGCCATGGATGGAGGTGTCTGAAGTTTGCAGTCCCAGGATGTCTATGATGAAGATGAGGTAATGGTTAAATCGAGACTTGGCTCAGATTAAGCTCTGGTAGAGGAAGCATGAGAAGCAGCCCAGCTTGTATAAATCCCTTGCCTTCCCAGCCCAGGGTTACAACACTTGGCGGCCATCAGAGCCCCATTAAGTGATTTGGATGTACACACAATTGCTTAATCAGTAGGCTCAATCATCTGGGGTTTTAAGAACTTCATCATTTAGTGAATTATGTGATCTCTGGAGGTCCTGCCAAAACACAATTTCAAGACAGAGAAAACAGTAATGGAAGCAGGATTGTGAACAAGAAGGCCACCTGGTGTCTTACTTTACACAGGAGCTTACTCTCTTACGTCCTACCCATGTTAGTATTGTGCTGATGTAGGTCACCCATTGATCTTTGAAACTATTTTAGGATAGGTAACAGGAGGCCCCGTAAGTTTAAGAAGTGTAGTATAGAAAAAATGGACCTGAAAGTCAGACTGACCCACTTTCAAATTACAACAGTGTTGGACATCTAGATTCCATGGGGCAAGGTGTCCAGTTAGCTGAGAATTTCCAGCTTGAGCACTTTCATTACTCACCTCAACTCTGCATGCTGTTGGGGATACTGGAGGACAACTGTTTCTGCTCAACAGGGGACATCTCTAATGGGCCAGCTTTGCTCTGGAGCACCCAGGTGAATTGACCAATACATCATCAAATCTGCATAATGGCCTGCAGCTCTCCCTGCCACATCCTGTGTCCCCACCCCCACATCTTTGACAGATGTCAGATCCACAGTGCAGTCTCAGGGGTTTCCCTGCTGGATTCTGCCTCTCCCCTCTTTTAGCTTTCAACCTCCCAACCCATCCCTTCTCAGAGAATGACCCACTTGGACTACTAAATGCATCTAAGTGATCCCCAGGGGATATAACTGACAGAGTAAGTTATTGAACTCTGAGATTTCATTTCTTCCTCTTTCAAATTCTCATGCTACTGTACACATTATCAGAATTTGAAGAGGTTAAATAAGGTAGAATATATACAGTATTGTGGCTTGTAAGTAGGCCATCAGCAAGACTTTTTTCCCTTCACTCAGCTGACATCAGTAGGACCACTGGTATATTAAAATAAGATACATTCTTCACTTTCATTCACCAATTGTTAGCTGTCTAGGATAGCATTAACCACCATGAGGGGGGATGGGATGCTGGAAACATACAATTGTAGAAGGGTGTGACACATCAGTCACAAGTCTGTGAGCATCTTTGACGGTAGAGATTTTAGGTTTTCCCAGGACCATGACAGGTGTCAGAGAGAAGCACAGGGCAGGGATACCTAACCTGGAATGTCAAGAACTTGGAGAGGAAAACACTTGATTTGAGTCTGTAAGAAATGAGTACACGTTCACCAAGCAAAAGATGCAGGTTGTTGCCAGAAGAGGCAGAAGCCCTTGTAGAGTCTGAGAGACACCAGAGAACATGGTAGAGGGAGACGAAGTCAAGATGTTCCACAGATATTATAGAGCAAATGGGGGGAGGGGCAGAGGAGTGCCAACAGAGCTGCTCCCTGGAGGGGTCAAGGCAGGGATTCTCTTCCCTGCTGGACAGAAAAGGAAGCCAAGTGTGGCCTATGGGACTTAAATGCCTGGCCCAAGGTCACAGAGTTGTAAAGTCGCCTAGCCTGCCCAGAGACAGAGCTCAGGTGTCTGGTACTCCTCTACCTAAAAGTATAGGAAGGCCTCCCCTCCCAGGGAGTTACTGGGTTGCAGTTAACAACCTCAGAACCAACACTTGAGGCTTTGTCCATGGACAGGATCTCTGCCCTCAACAGTTCAGGGAATTTGAGCTCCTTTAAAATATGGTTGGGGAAATAGAAGCCAATGTACACACTCACAGCATTCAATTCCCCTGTATCAATTATGCTTAAGTGATGTTAAGGGCCTGACAGAGCCACAAAAGAAAGAACAGTCTTTAACCTCAACACTGAAGCTGATCCCCCTGCTTTAATCTAAGCCATTGTGTCTGGCCCTACTTGCAAGCCCGGGTCTGGTTCTCATTGCTTTTGCGGATTTAAGTAAAATCCTTCACATAACTGAAATTAGGATTTGTGTTGATGATACTTATTTTGTTATAATATGAATAAAAGAGAAACAAGACCACTCAAATCCCTATAATCCAGGTCACTGGCCTGGTGGATACACACTGTCCCAATAGGCAGAACATCTTCCCAAAGAACGAGAGGGGCATCGGTATGGGTATCAGCACGTGGGGCGTGAAATGCGGCCAGATGTTCCCGAGCTGTTCCCATCCCTGCCATTGCCATGAGCAGAGAGGCTAATGGAAACCATGCAGGATCCGGCGGCTGCTGCAGAAGCTCCAGGCGCAACCTAGGGAGCTGCTGGATCAAAAGCAGCTTTGGGATGCCATCTCACTAAAAGAAACCACATCTCATACTGGGAGAGAACACAGAGACCAGCCTAGCTCAGTCCCCTCACCTTCTAGCTGGGGTAAGTCAGGATTCGATGCAACAAGTGACTTGGTCCAAACCAAGGTCAAGTTCATGGCACAGGCAGAATTAGAGTACACACTTTCTGGTTTCCAGACCATTGCTCTGATTTGACTCAGCTACTCAGAAGACCATGGAAGGCTTCTGGTCTCAAGTTTTTCTTTCCGTTTGGGTGAGAAAAATGGGATACAATTCTGAAAGAAAAGGCTATCCAGGGAACAGTAGGAAAAAAACCCTAATAACCAGTTTGGGCAGCAATGAGAATGTTGTGAAATGCATTTTCAGATGGTGCATATTATTGTCTCCTTTGTGCATGCACTGATAGGGGTGTGTTTTACCCACATGGCTCTGTGAAAATATAGACCTGTCAGCTGCCTGTACTAAGTGGTTTGGGATTGACAGAGGTGGTCCCCATTGACAGGAAAGCATTTCCACTTGTACCTGATGCTGAAACTATAGGAAGAAACATGGAACATAGATGATGTTGGTAGGCAGAGAAGATTGCCAAAATTGAGAAGGCTCTGAGGAGACCACCTAGTTCAGGATGACCAAAGGAATAATCCATGGGAGAGAGATTTATTGTGATAGAGGGGGAAAGTCGTGCGGTCAAATGGCTTAGGAAACTTGAATCCAAAGCCAACAGGTTTCTTCACAAGACTCCTTTACTGTAGGGTCCTTACTATGTTCGCGCACACAGAGGTGTTCTAGGAGAGGAACGCAAGACAGAAACTTCCACAGACTTCTAGGTCTACTGACCTTTACTTTAACTCTAAGGACAATTTCATGAAATTAGTATTTCCTGGGAAAAACCCTTTAAGTGTTGACTATTTCCAATATCCTAATTTTACAGATGAGTTCAAACGAGTGTAAGAGAAAAAGTGACTTTCCTTAGGTCACACTAGTCATCAGTGGCAGAACCAGGACTCAAAATTAGATGTTCAGACAAGAGCCAAAAAAACTAATTCCTTTCTTGTTTCTCTATCCCTGTTTCCAATAGAGTTGTAAGTAGTATGGTGATGACTAATAAAAATAGTGAAATATTTTGCCTACATTATTTTATATGATCTTGATTAAAATCCTAAGGGATAGGTACTCTCTTTTTAAATGTTTATTTTTGAAAGAGAGCCTGTGAGCAGGGAGGGAGAGGGAGGGAGAGGGAGAGGGAGGGAGAGGGAGGATATCCCAAGCAGGCCCCATGCCCAGCAGGGAGCCCAATGCAAGGATCAATGGCATTATCATGAACCTGAGCCAAAATCAAGAGTTGGGGCTTAGCCAACTGAGACACCCAGACACCCTGGGATACTCTTATTATCAGATTTACAGATAAAGAAATTGAAACTTAGTATACCAGCTATTTGACCTTGGAAGTAGTAGCACATGGAAAACAAATGGATGATTGAATAAATGATACAGGACAAGACCCTACCATGGATATAAACAACTACTCCCAGATACTTTCCCAAAAAGCAGCAGCCACAGAAATAAAAGGAGGAATAGTAAAGGAATATGGTTCGCCATGATCAGGGAAGAGATCCTGCTCTCAAACTGGAGCTGAAGATAACATCCAGATACAACACAGTATCAGTAACTGTGCCTCATGACCAACAGTTTATGCACAGACCAGGGAGACTCTGCAGGTCAAGCACTATAGCATCGTTCTGAGCCTCTCTGTTCACAGCCTGAGAGATCCCATCCCGGCCAGAAGCAAAGCATGACCCAAGCCTTTCCATACTTCCGTTGTCTCTTCAAAGTTGCTCAAGTCTTCTGACCATCACAGAAATCCCACCTCTTGGGATTTCCGACGGTTTCCCATCCCTGTCCTCAATTCTGT
This sequence comes from Suricata suricatta, assembly GCF_006229205.1. Classification (NCBI taxonomy): domain Eukaryota; kingdom Metazoa; phylum Chordata; class Mammalia; order Carnivora; family Herpestidae; genus Suricata; species Suricata suricatta. The sequence continues at coordinate 9,749,949 of NC_043715.1, forward strand.
GCTCCTGACTCAAAATGAAAACCTTAAAACTTTAAGGTGAACCTGGGATTGGACTCCAGCTCTGGACCCTGCCTGCTGTTTGATCCTGGGCAAATCATCTGAGAGACAAGAGAATCACTACTTTCATCATCATCAAAGTGTTTATTATTGGCTTTACCTACCACTAGCAACTTTTAAGTTTCACAACAAACCACCGGGTAACTATTATTTCTGGGCACATTTTATAAATAAGGAAATGTGTCACAGAAAAGTTAAACTAGTTCTTCAGTTTATGACCTTTGACAGACAATAGACCTAGAATTTGAACACACATGGTCTGACTCCAGGGTCCAATGCTGAGTGACCACTTGATAAGCAACTTTGAGGTGCATATATTGTGTAAGAGTGAATGAATTCTCCTCTGCTTTCACAAGCCTATGAGAGAGGTATTATCCCACCCATTTATAAAGACAAGAGTTGAGTCTCAGAGATTGAAAAGTCTGCTAAATGTCACACAGCACATAAGTGGACCTAAGAGCTGCATTTCTCTAGAACCCAACCTCTTCTGAATCTATGATGCTAATGTATCTGGACCACAATGTCCTCATTTGCAATTTAAGGTACCGATGAGGCCTCCTTCTCAAGAACTCCTGGCAAAGATCATAGTATGTGAGAGACTTCACCAACTAGATGCTCAATGATGGTCAACCTCATCTTTGTCTATGTAAATCAACAAGAAGTCATTTCTCTGGCAGGATGCCACGTGCTGACTCTGTATTCATGTGTTGGCTGGATGTTAGATTCGCTCACCTAATTTTTTAGGGCCTTGCAAAACGTATGAGGTAATTTTTCTTTGTTAGTGAAAAAGAATTAGTGATGAATTCACCCAACAGCATAATTAGCCCCAGGCCTGTATGTCCCTGAGGGAATCCTTCCTATCTAAGCAAAACATAGACAACCTGAAATTCAGGGGCAAGTCATTTTATGGAATCTAGCTCATCAAACACAAAATGCGCTGAATCAACAGGTCTTTATTCCCACCACTTCTAAGAGACTCTGCTTCTCCCCAAAGCAAAACAAAGGAGGAATATTTGCCAGATTAAGGTTGGTCAAACAATGTAAATTCTAACTGAGAAGTAGGAAAATTGCTGGAGGCTTGCTCTGGATTTCTACAGATGCTCTTTTGGGTTTCCAGGAACAAAGAGGTGTGCTTAAGAAGCGGAAGACACTTGTGATACCTGTGATTGCTTTGAGAATGTGTCTCCACTTGATTTTCAGAAGAGTTTCCAAGAACATGAAGGCTAGGAGGTTGCCAGACTGCCTCCAAATGACGGAAGTGTTTGCTCCAAAGAGGAGTTTGTGTTTTAAATTTTAAGTCACGCTTTGGTCCCACCCACAGACTAACCAAAAGTGAAAGGAGACGTTAGCTACCCTTCTCCATTTGTTTAGGTCAGCTGGCCATCCTATGACCGTCAGTGACCTAAATCCACCTCTTTCCTGTCTTTGCCAAAAAGCTGATGGCTGTTCATTTCTTCCTCCCACTGGCCATTTGGCAATAAAAGGTCTTCTCTTTACCAACTGAGGATAAATCCACAGGGGGAAAAAAAAACCCACATCCTGTGGCAATCCAACGGACAGTAGACGTGTGTTGGCTCAGATTGCTTCTGCCCTCAGGTGCTCAAGTTCACATGCTTTCATAATGGTCTTCAGAGGCACTTGGCATCAGTGTGCACCATGTAGCCAGGTGGGGGGTGTTTTTTGCAGCCAACTAAGAAAACAGCAAGTCTTCTCTCCTGGTGAGGTTACAGGACCAAAACCAGGAACAGGACTCACCAAGATGGCCAAGCCAGAGGATACAGCACATCCAAATGGGGTTCTGACCAGATCCATGGGAATGAAATAATTCCGAGGCTACTTTATGCAGCGTCTGTGAAAGGACACTGGAGCTATATAAATACAAAACGTGTCTAAGTCTCTTGGTGGAAATGTTCTCTTGCTGGACTCCTGCATTGATCATACAAGGCCCTTCATAATCTTACACTTCTCCAGGTAGGATCAATACTTCCAGGTCACTTCACGGACAAGCCAGTGCATTGTGGGGCGTTGTGCCCGATGCGATGACGTTCTTCTCTTGGTGGGTCTTTTCCACCATCGCTTCCCTGCTCCTTTGATACCAAACTCTCCTTGGAACAGTCAGTGCTCACCAACCTCTCTCCCTGTCATGCTCGGTCCTCCTCTGCTCTCCTTAATCAAATGTGATTCATCCTTAAGCTCAAACTTCAGCTCTCTGGAGTCACCTTTAACGGACTCTACTTCAGGATTTCTCAGCATGATTGCCATAGACTGAAGTTGACGGCCACAATCTTTTGTGGTTCCTCCCGTCAAAACTAGGAATCCTTTCCTCATTGTTTTGTATTTTTATTTTGAAAGAGAGAACACAAGTAAGGGAGGGGTAGGGAAAGGGAGAGAGAGAACCCCAGGTAGGCTCCACATATCAGTACAAAACCCAACGTGGGGCTCAAACTCATGAACTGCATCATGAACGAAGCCGAAACCAAGAATCAGAAGCTTAACCAAGTGAGCCACCCAGACACCACATTTCCTCATACCTTAGTTTCAAATTTGCTTTGACTCCTAAGGACAGTAGGGGGAAAGGGATGCTATGTGAATTCTACAATCTAGTCCCCCAGGAGGTCTTGAATGGTCTCCCTTTGCCCTTCTGAAGTCCTGGCCTGTGATCACCAGTTAAAGAAGGCTGTCTTTCCTGCGGCAGAAAGTCAAACAAGGTGGAGAAGACCGAAGTGCCCCCAGTGGACGCTAGCACCAGCTGCCGGAAATCTGAGGCCGTCAGGACAATCTCCCCATTGGGGCTAACAGACGACAGCAGGCCCGTGAGGGATTCTAGACAAACCAGGAGAAAGATCACCTGACTGAGCCCAGCCCAAACTGCAGAATCGGGAGCAAAGAAACGGTCATGGTGTTAAGACACAATATTCTGAGATGGTTTGTTACGTGGCCATAGACAGTGGACACAAGACCCTTTTCTTCGTGTTTTGGGAAAGTCGTATACGTAGAGGGAGCCACGGGCACCTTAGTGTTTGGGAAAGCAGGTTACTTCCATGGGAAAATTTTCTTTCTCCCGAGTTCTTGATCCAACGGACTCTCATATTCAAGTCTCAAATTAGACAGCCTTTCTCTAGGAGTTGTCCTCCGGCTCTCCTGAGACGGGACCAGGCTCTTCTCTGATGGGCTCCTTAGCACCTCCTTCCTCCCTTTTATATCATAGTATGTTTCATCCCCCGTGGTGGTAATGCCTATTTCTGCATCAGATTGAAGGCTCAGCGAGGCAGGGACAGAGAAGGCCCAGGTCACCACAGCACTCCCAGCTGTGGTTTTCACTTCCAGGTGGAGCAAGGGTCTTCTTCTGCTTGTCTATCTCATCAGTACAACAAGGGTTTACTGATGCCCTCACCAGGTCACCCAGGCCACCGTGGGACAGTGATACGCGCCATGTTTTTCCTTAAAGGAGGTGCCGTCTGTGTCTATTTTCTGTCCCCAGGCCTGCATCTGATCTCCAAGGGCTCCCAAAGCATCCCCTGCATATTTGTTTTGTTGTTGTTATTGTTTTGTTGTTTTTTTGAGAGACAGAGACAGTGCAATGGCGGGGGGTGTTCAGAGAGAGAGGGAGATACAGAATTGGAAGCAGGCTCCAGGCTCTGAGCTGTCAGCACAGAGCCTGATGCGGGACTCGACCCCACAAACCGTGAGATCATGACCTGAGCTGAAGTCAGATGCTCAACCGTCTGAGCCCCCCAGGTGCCCCTCCCCTGCATATTTGAATGCAGGGGCTCTGCTCTCCTTAAATCCCCTCCTTTCCAGCCTGCAATGTTAGAAAGAGCGGAGGGCCCTGGGGATAACCGCACCAGGCTAGACAGTACCTGACCATCCAGTCTCTCTTCTCCTCACCATTTTCCTCTCGCCAAAATGTTGCAGTAAGAGCTTGACCTGAGCAGAAGGAGCAGTCTGACCAAGGGAGAATAGGGAAAATGATCACATTCACTATTTAGAACTCGATTCTGTTACTGATGCCACTTCATGCTCACATGGCTGTTTTCTTGGTGCAGAGTTTAACGGCCTTGAGCCCAAAGTAGCCTGTGTAAGACAGGCGTCTGGGTCATGTTCATTCCGCCTCACCTTGACCTGAGAATATACAGTTTATTTATTAACATTCTAGAAAACAAGCGCAGCCATTTTCATTTAACCTTGTTTTCAAATTTATATGGTTATTGGGCGTTTCCAGTGCTATTGTGGTTACAGAACATTATGTTTTATGCAATGCCCCTGCAGATCCACATCAAGCCAGAATTCCATGTTACATTCCATTGAACTTGGAACTTGCCTTTGGTAGAAAAGTTTCTATGTAGCACTTGGCAAGAGTTTTTGTTTAATTCACCTGTATTTTATTTGGAAAAGGAAAAACAATTACAAGTGGCACTAAATTCCTCTCAGAGGATTGACTATTTCTTGTTGTCCCCGTGTTGTAGGAGAGTTAAAAAGAGACCGTACAAAGGCGAATGTGTTCAGAAACAGGTAGATTCGGGATTGAATCTCTTTTCTACCACGAGGTGGTTTATGACGGTGGAGACGGGCCTGAAGGGACACAGAGTACCAGGTACCTAAAGCGTAACAGGGGATGAAGTTGCCTGTCTCAAAATTAAGCTAGAGATGTATTATGCTATATATATTACTTTTAAAGTATTATATATAATATATATTCTTTCTTATGATACATCCATCGGTGATCACTGCGCTGGGCACACAGAAGGACACACTTAGATTCTTTATTTGCTATTGTTACCTACTGGAGACAACATTTGTCCATCTAGGACGCTGGTTGGCCTTGGAGTCTAATAAATCACGCCAATGAAACATGTATTTAATGTAGCACACTTGTGATTGCCAAAATGTAACAGAGTAGGTAAAGAAAAAAATGGCACCTTGGGATTTGGTAGCTCATTAGCCCTGGCTCAGCTTGGGAATCCTGTATGTGTATGTGTGTGCGCGTGCATGTGTGCGCGCGCGAGTGTGTGTGTGTGTGTGTGTGTGTGTGTGTGTGTGTGTGTAATAGGCATACCTACATAGGCAGCCAAAGGATCCTGTTTATCAATAGGTATAGGAGCGTGTGGGGTTGGGGGAGGAAGTAGTTGTAGGGTAGAAACATGGAGACCAGGAGACCCCCTGAACCCGCCAGTTCTGCCACCAGCTGTGAGAGCCTGGAGCCCTCTTGTGTTTCCGAAATACATGCCGCCTTGTTTGCTAGTAGCCAGGATGGTTGGCGCATCTCTGGGCAGATGCTGCCATCTGCTGGTCAGACCCACATATAGCAAGTCTCAGACTTCCTGTCCTAGGCCAGAAGTTGGGCCTTCCTCACCTGAACCCCAAGACTCGGCTTTTGGAAGACAAGAGAACACAATGGAAAAGCCAACTGGCCATCAGCATAGCCCATGATTACCTCCAAACACACTCTTGGCCCATCTCCCCCTACACCGATCTCTGCCCTTGAACTGGGCAAATTCATCGGCTGCCCTTAGTTTTCTTTCTGGTCTTCGAAGCTTCTCTTTAAGACTCATGCTTGTGCTGCATTAATGGCGTGTCAGGTGACAATCTTGTTGTTGGACATGAGAATTAAGCAACTTTACCAGAAAGTAAGTTTTAAAAGTTGTTCATACTCTGAAACAGATGATCCAAAGTGCTGGTAAGTAGCCTGTAACTTAGCAGGTATTTTTCACATTTCACTCCTTTCTAACCGCCACCCCACACACCACACCCCCAGCCAGGCCTCTTCCCTCGATGTCCCAACCAGGGCACATAGCTGCGACGGCACCCTTGTCAGCTACTGCCCGACCCACTTGATTACCTCTGCTGACAGAGCTCTCACCACCCAAAGGGCTGCTGACTTCACCCTTGGACAACAATATCCATCAGCCAATCTTGCTGCCTTATCACATGAAAACTGCTCACATGGACAAAGGAGACTCCACTGGCCAGCTCAGTCATCCGAAAAAGTACTCTTACGTTCTTCAGCCTCGGCTCTCATGACCTCGATTTCAAAATCTTTATCCTACTTCCCCACTGGATGGGTTTCATTTTGTTAATTCTCTTTCAAACGGAGTTTACTTGAGTTTTAAGAAATGTCATGAGCAAGGCTAACCCAGCAGAACTGTGCTCCCCTTGCTCTGAACCTGGACTCGTGCCAGCGTGTTTAACGGTGCGAGAGCCGGGTGTTAATAATAAAGATCCTCGCACAACGTCATCCAGATTTCATTCCCTGGAGCCTCTGTTAACTTTTCTATATTCTGACCCTGGTCCTCCAGCAACACAGAAGTAGTCGCGTTAGTGCCAAGGCAGTTTCCAAGGCCAGCCCCTCATCCCCTCCTCCCCCTCCCACTGAGACAGTGTAAGGCGTGGCTTCTGTTGATCGTCCTTGAAGCAGAAGAAGGACTGACTGCCTTCGAGGCAAGCCCTCACTGGTCAGAGCTGTGTGGAACCCACTCATTTCATTTTACAGGTTTCTTTAAATAACCCCCCCCTTTTTTTTTTTTTAACTTAAAAGAACCTTTTTATTATCATATGAATAGCTAGCCCTGGCTGTCTTTAGAAGGAAAACGCAAAAATAAGTAGAGGGAAAGTTACACAAATACATGAAGGCCTAAAAAAAAAAAAAAAATACAGTTGCTGGGGGTGCCGGGGTGGCTCAGTCAGTTGAGCGCACAACTCTTGATTTCGGCTCAGGTCACAATCTCAGAGTTCATGGGATCGAGTCCCACGTCGGTCTCTGTGCTGACAGCGTGGAGCCTGCTAGGGATTCTCTCTCCCCTTTGGTCTCCTCCTCTCTCAAATAAGTAAATATGACAAAAATTTCTTTCAATAAAAAAGAAAAATATATAGTTGCTGGCCAAAGGTGTTATTGAAGGGAGAATGGCATTGGAATGGCATTAGGGATGTATTTGAGGCATTTTAAATCAAAATAAAAGTGTTTCTGATTGAGGGGCAAGATGGCGGAGAAGTAGGGAGCTCTGTATTCTTCTCCTGCCCCCGTCTATTAAACTGAGAAGGACTGAAGAGACAATACTCTGATCTGTGAGAGTGGGAAGAAAACGTACAGACCCCAGAAAAGAAGACAACCCCAAAGATGCCTGAGTGAATGAGCGAGTGCGAACTGGGGAAATTCAAAAAAGGGCCGGCCCCAGAGGTGTGGAGGGGAGGGAGCCCCAGACCAACACAGGGAGATGCGCGGAGCCCCAGAGAGACCAGGGAAGAGAAAAAGACTGAAAACACTCATAGAACGGTCTCTAGAGAAGAGACAAAGAACTCGGCCTGGGAGAGACAGACAGAGATTGTCACCCCATATATAACCGCTGGCACGGGGAGAGAAATCCATCCCAGCTAGCTGGCGAATCCTTCCTTGAGCTCAGAGGCGGCGGTGCCCATTCCAGGTGGCACCAGGAAGAGACAGCCCCTGCCGCCCGCCCCCCACGCGACCCAGGCTCGGAAGCTGGCCATGAGCTGAAGCGCATCTCCTCTCCGGCGGTAGCATTAAAGCACATGGACTAGGATTTGGAAGTGAACTGGAGATTGGAAAGTGCTGCTTGGTTCGCCCACGGCACAGGGAGATCAGACTCAAAAGAGCGCCTTGCAACCTTTGGTTGGAGCAGAGCTTGGGGGGCTGCCATTCTTCTCCCCACAACCACCAAGGCGGGGCAGGGAACAGGGTGGGGTGCAAAGAACAATTCCCAAGACCGACCTACACCAAGCCACGCCCATCCGCCCTGGAGAGCAGCCTTTTTTCACTTTTCTTCTTTTTTTCCTCTCACCATCCAGATATATTTTCCCTTATCTCATTTTTCTCTCTCCCCTCAGCTGGTTATATGCTTTTAGGCTGTCCAGTCTTTTGTTGTCTCTGTCTCCCCTCCCTTTTTTTTTCTTTTTTTATTTTCTTTCCTTTTCTTTCCTTTCCCTTTCTTCCTTTCCCCTTTTGGTTTGCTTGTTGGTTTGTCTGTGTGTGCGTGTGTACTATTGTTCCCAGTGTGTTTGTCTGTCTGTTCTCCTTTTCAGGGCTACCTCAAGAAACAAGCCAAAGTACACATGGTGGAGAGTCCCAAATATCATGAGTAGAGAAATAAAATAATCAAGGGCACAACAAGAGAAAACCGAAAGACACCATTGAAAAAAACACTTTCTAAAATGACAGGCCCTGGACAGTCAATGCGCCTCCTTGAATAGGGCAATTCTAACACGTGCACAGGGCGCAACGAGCTTTTAAAACTGACAAGAGACAGAAAGCTAGCCAAAAAGACAAAAGAACTCCCCTCTAAAGAAATTCGGGGGGGGGGGAGCCACGATGGCTGAGAGGAAGGGAGCTCTGTAAACTTCGTCCGCCCCATCTATAGAACTGAGAAGGACATTACTCTCATCTACAAGAGCGGAAGGAGAAAATACGGAATCCGGAAAGAAGACCACCTCAAAGATACCAGAATGAGTGAGTGCGAAGTGGGGAGATTGGAAAATGGGCCAGCCCAAGACAGGCAGGGGAGGTGGGAGCCCCAGCCCAACACGGGGCAAGTGCACAGAGCCTGAGAGACAAAGGGAAAAGACAGAGAAACTGAACACGCTCATAGTACTGTCTCTGGGGAAGAGATAAAGAACATTTAACCACGCATGGAGAGAGAAACTCTCACTCCATATATAACTGCTGGGTAGCCTGAATCCCAAACCCGGGTGGCACAAGGTAAAGAACAGCTTCCAGCCCTGTGCCATCCCAGCGGGGAGTCAGCGGCCATCCCAGGGGCGCTTACTTCGACCTCGGCTACGGGAGAGGGAGCACGCACCTCATTTCCATGGCGCATCTCGCCTCCAGCATTGGCCCCGCGAATCCCGAATCCCGGGTGCCAACGGAAAAAATAGCCCCCACCCCTACACGATCCCGCAGGGACTTGGCGGCAGTGGAGGCCGGGGTGGGCACTCCGCCTGCAGGAGTGCACAGCTCATTTCCGGCAGCGCCCAGCGCCTCGGGCAGCAGCAGTGTGAATCCCAGCCAACCCCAAGAGAAACTCGTCCCTCCTCCAACGCAATCACGATCCCCACTGGGGGCTAGGAGTCCACAGTTGTGTCTGTGAGGGTGTGCACTACACCTCCTGCTGTGCATCTCCCCTCAGGCAGCACACCTCGCCCCAGGAAGCAGCAGCTGAAATCCTGGCCTGACCCAAAAAAACTGATCCCTCTCCCTAAGAAGACAGCCACCAAAGCAAGTACATCTCATCTGTGGTAGCATAAAACTGCATGGACTAGGACTCTGAACTGAGGCAGGAATGGAAAATACAACTTGGCTCAGCTGTGGCACAAGGAGATCGGACTTATTAGAGTGGCCTACAGTGCCTAGTTCCAGCAGAGTGTGGCATGCTACCATTTTACTCTCTGCAGCCACCAAGGTGGAGCCTCTGAGGGCAGCCTCTGAGACCTACCACACCAAACCACGCCTATCCACAAGGGGGAGCTTCTGCTTTATTATTATTTTCTTTTTTTATATTCCTTACTTTTTATTATTATTACCTTTACTTAAATTTTTTTTAATTTTTACTCCTTATTTTCCTTCCTCCTCTCTCCCTTTTTTTTTCCTTTCTTACAATCCAGATATATTCCCCTGTATCTCATCCTCCTTATCTCTCCCCTAAACTGGTCATACACTTTTAGACTATCCATTGTCCTTTGTTGTTTCTGACCTCCTTTATTATTTCTTTTCTTCTCTTCTTTTCTTCTTTCCTATCCATTTTCTTTCTTTCCTTTCCCCCCTTTAATTTGTTTGTTTGTTTGATATGTCTGTGCGTTTGTGTGCTTCTGTTCCCTCTGTGTTTGTCTGTCTGTTTTCTTTCTTAGGGCTACACCAAGAAACAAGCCAAAGTGTGCATGACAGCGAGTCCCAAATAACAATGAGTAGGGGAATAAAATATTCAAAGGCACAACAAGAGAAACTGAGAGACACCATTAAAAGAGTATTTCCTGAAATGACAGGCCCTGGACAGTCAATAAGCCTCCTTTAACAGAGGAATATTAACAGGTGCACAGAGCACAACGAGCCTTTTAAAGCTTACAAAGAGACAGAAAACTAGCAAAAATGACAAAACGAAGGAACGCTCCCCTGAAGAACCTCTAGGAAGAAGTCACAGCCACAAAACTGCTCACGGCAGATCTAGATAACATACTGGATCAAGAATTTTAAAAACTTGTCATAAAATTCATGGCTGAAAAAAGCATCAAAGAAGCAACTGAGACAATGACTAGGCACTTTCAAAATAGGTGTGATGAGTTAAAAAAGGCTATAGATGAGGTGAATAACAAACTGGAGGCAACCACCTCAAGGATTGACAAGGTAGAGAGAAGAATAGGTGAATTAAAAGATATAGTTATAGCAAAAGAGGAAGCTAAAAAAAAAAAAGAGAGAGAGAAACTGATCTAGGAGCAGGAGAGGAGAATTCGAGACCTGAGTGATACAATCAAATGGAACAACATCTGTATCATAGGAATTCCTGAAGAGAAAGACAGAGTAAAAGGTCCTGAAGGGATACTAGACCAAATTATAACAGAGAATTTCCCAAATCTGGGAAAAGAAATAGACATTCAAATTCAAGACGCACAAAGAACCACCTTAAGACGTAATTTGAATCGGCCTTCGGCACGACATATCATAGTGAAACTGGCCAAATATAAGGATAAAGAGAGAATTCTGAAAGCAACTAGGGAGAAAAGGGCCCTCACGTACAAAGGGAAACCTATCAGAGTGGTTACAGACCTATCGAATAAAACTTGGCAGGCCAGGAAGGAATGGCAGGAAATCTTCAATGTGGTGAACAAAAAAACATGCAGCCAAGAATCGTTTATCCAGCAAGCCTGTCATTCAAAATAGAAGGAGAGATAAAAGTGTTCCCAAATAAACAAAAATTGAGAGAATTCATCACCACCAAACCAGCCCTACAAGAAATCCTAAGATGGACTCTATGAGGGAAATGTTTCAAAGAAAACAAGGCGCCACAGACATCACTATAAACATGAATTCTATGGAGAACACAATGACTCTAAACCCATATTTTTCAATAATTACACTGAATGTAAATGGACTAAATGCTCCAACCAAATGACACAGGGTAGCAGAATGGCTAAAAAAAACAAAATCCATATTTTCTGTCTACAAAACACTCATTTGCCACCTGACGATACCTTCAGGTTGAAAGTAAAGGGATGGAGAAATATCTATCATGTGACTGGAAACCAAAACAAAGCCAGAGTAGCCATACTTATATCAGACAAACTGGACTTTACAGTAAGGGCAGTAACAAGAGATAAGAAGGACATTATATAATAATTACAGGGTCTCTCCATCAGGAAGAGCTATCAATTATAAATATCTATGTGCCAAATTTGGGAGCGCCCAAATACATCATAGACAAAAACAATCTTATTGATAAGAATGTGCTAATTGTAGGGGATTTTAATACTCCACGGACAGCAATGGATAGATCAATCAGACAGAAAATCACCAAGGAAGCAGTGGACCTGAATGACACATTGGAACAGATGGAATTGATATATTTAGAACTCTGCATCCTGAAGTTAGGAAATTCACCTTCTTTTCGAGTCCAATGGCACATTCTCCAAGACAGATCACATACTGGGGCATAAAGCAGTCCTCCATAAGAATACACGAATAGAGATCATACCATGCACACTTTTGGATCACAATGCTATGAAACTTGAAATGAAACACAGGAAAAGGTCTGGAAAACCTCCAAAAATGTGGAGGTTAAAAACCACCCTACTAAAAAATGATTGAGGTAATCAGGCAATTAGAGAAGAAATTTAAAAATATATGGAAACTAATGAAAATGAAAATACAACAATCCAAAATCTCTGGGACACAGCAAAGGCAGTCCTAAGAGGAAAATATATTGCAATCCAGGCCAATTTCAACAAGCTAGAAAAAGCGCAAACTCAAAATCTAACGGAGCACCTACTAGAACTAGAAGGGAAGCAGCAAGAGCACTCCAAACCCAGAAGAAAAGAAATAATAAAGATCGGGGCAGAAATAAACAATATCGAATCCAAAAAACAGTCGAGCAGATCAATGAAACCAAGAGTTGGTTCTTTGAAAAAATAAAATTGATAAACCTCTAGCCAGGCTCCTCATAAAGAAGATAGAGAGACCCAGATAGAAAAAATTATGAATGAAAATGGATCTATCACAAATAATACCTTAGAAATACAAGAAATCATCAGAGATTACTATGAAAAATTATATGCCAACAAACTGGACAACCTAGAAGAAATGGACAAATTCCTAAATGCACATGCACTGCCAAAATTCAAATGGGAAGAGATAGAAAGCATGAATAGACTGATAACCAGTGAACAAATCGAATCTGTTATCAAAAATCTCCCAACGAATAAGAGCCCAGGGCCAGATGGCTTCCCAGGGGAATTCTACCAGACATTGAAAGCAGAACTCATACCCATTCTTCTCAAACTATTCCAAAAAATTGAAATAGAAGGAAAACTTCCAAACTCATTCTACGAAGCCAGCATCATCTTGATACCCAAACCAGACAGAGACCCAGCAAAAAAGGAGAACTACACACGAATATCCTTAATGAATATAGATGCAAAAATACTCAACAAGATACTAGCAAGTCGAATTCAACAACATATAAAAAGAATTATCCATCATGATCAAGTAGGATTCATTCCTGGATTACAGGGCTGGTTCAATATTCGTAAATACATCAATGTGATCCATCACACTTACAAAAGGATAAAAACCATATGATCCTGTCGATAGATGCAGAAAAAGCATTTGACAATATACAGCACCCTTTATTAATAAGAACCCTTGAGAAAGTCGGAATAGAAGGAACATACATAAACATTATAAAAGCAATTTATGAAAAGCCTACAGCTAATATCATCCTCAATGGGGAAAAACTGAGAGCTTTCCCCCTGAGATCAGGAACACGACAGGGGGTGTCCACTTTCACCACTGTTGTTGAACATAGTTCTGGAAGTCCTAGCATCAACAATCAGACAACAAAAGGAAATATAAGGCATGAGAATTGGCAAAGATGAAGTCAAACTTTCACTTTTCACATATGACATGATACTCTACATGGAAAACCTGGCAGACTCCACCAGAAGCCTTCTAGAACATATCTATGAATTCAGTAAAGTTGCAGGGTACAAAATCAATGTACAGAAATCAGTTGCATTCTTATACACCAAAAATGAAGCAACGGAAAGAGAAATCAAGAAACTGATCCCATTCACGATTGCACGAAAAACCATCAAATACCTAGGAGTAAACCTAACCAAGGATGTAAAAGACCTATATGATGAAAACTATAGAAAACTTATGAAAGAGATTGAAGAAGACACCAAGAAATGGAAAAGCATTCCCTGTTCATGGATTGGAAGAAGAAACATTGTGAAAATGTCATTACTACCCAAAGCAATCTACACATTCAATGCAATCCCCATCAAAATTGCACCAACATTCTTCTCAAAGCTAGAACAAACTATCCTCAAATTCGTATGGAACCTCAAAAGACCCCGAATAGCCAAAGTCATATTGAAGAAGAAAACCAAAATGGTAGACATCACAATCCCAGACTTTAGCTTCTACTACAAAGCTGTCATCATCAAGACAGTATGGTATTGGCACAAAAACAGACACATAGACCAATAGAATAGAACAGAGAACCCATAACTGGGCCCACAAATGTACAGCCAATTAATTTTTGACAAAGCAGGAAAGAGTACCCAATGGGAAAATGACTGCCTCTTTAGCAGGTGGTGCTGGGAGAACTGGACAGCCACATGCAGAAGAATGAAACTAGACCACTTTCTTACACCATACACAAAAATAAACTCAAAATGGATGAAGGACCTGAATATGAGACAGGAAACCATCAAAACCCTTGAGGAGAAAGTAGGAAACAGCCTCCTGACCTCAGCTGCAGCAATTTCCTACTCAACACATCCCCAAAGGCAAAGGAAATGAAAGCAAAACTGAACTCTTGGGACCTCACCAAGATAAAAAGCTTCTGCACTGCAAAGGAAACAATCAAAAAAACTAATAGGCAACTGACGGAATGGGAAAAGATAGTTGCAAATGACATATTGGATAGAGGGCTAGTATCCAAAGTGTACAAGGAACTCACCAAACTCCACACCCAAAAAGTGAATAATCCAATGAAGAAATGGGCAGAAGACGTGAACAGACACTTCTCCAGGGAGGACATCCAGATGGCCAACAGACACATGAAACGATGCTCAACATCACTTATCAGGGAAATACAATCAAAACCACACTGAGATATCACCTCATGCTGGTCATAACGGCTCTAATGAACAAATCAGGGGACTATAGATGCTGGCGAGGATGTGGGGAAACAGGCACCGCCCTGCACTGTTGGTGGGAATGTAAACTGGCACAGCTGCTCTGGAAAACAATGTGGAGGTTCCTCAAAAAACTATCAGTAGAACTCCCATATGACCCAGCAGTGGCACTGCTTGGGATTTATCCAAGGGATACAGAAGTGCTGATGCATAGTGGCACATGTACCCCAATGTTCATAGCGGTTAAATCATGGAAAGATCCTAAATGTCCATCAACTGATGAATGGATCAAGAAGATGTGGCATATATATACAATGGAGTACTACATGGCAATGAGAAAGAATGAAATCTGGACATTTGTAGGAAAGTGGATGGACCCTGAGGGTGTCATGCTAAGCAAAATAAGTCAGGCAGAGAAGGACAGATACCAGATGTTTTCACCCATAGGTCTAACAGGAGAAACCTAACAGAGGACTATAGGGCAGGGAAGGGGGAAAGAGAGCTGGGGAGAGAGAGGGATGCAAATCAAGAGAGACTTTTGAATACTGAAAACAAACCAAGGACTGAAGGGGGAGGGGGAGGGGTGAAAGGAGTGCCCTCATGGAGGAGGGCACTTGTGGGGAAGAGCACTGGGTGTTATATGGAAACCAATTTGATAACAAGCTATTAAAAAAAAAAATCTCAATCTCATGATGAGAGTGTCCCAAAGACTTGTATTTACGTCTGATGGGTGTGGTTTTCAGGACGTTCTTTGTGGTGGGTTTTGGTGACAACAGGCCAAACATGAGGTATCCATATTGCATCTTAAGGATAGTAAACTTTTCAACATACATCGAAGTATTTTTAAATTTTTAGTGACATCTGTAATCCACAAGGATTTAGGATTAAATAGATAATATAGTCACTTAATGATGGATACTTTCAAAGAGCAAATAGCTGCTAGACATGAAGAAAATAGACTCCACACATACACATAGAATAGGCAACCCAAATTTAAAAAAAAATTCTCTTAACATTATGCAGTTAGAACGCAGCAATTCCTTATTTATATTTCACTGTAGGACCCTACAGTATATTTGTAAGAAATATGATAACTAGATATGGAATGATGTGTCACAGGAAACCAAAGGTTGTCTGCTTCTCATGATACTTCTAGTTCTATTTGAAAGGAATTCAGAGATCATTTCCATCTGTTTACCTTCTGTAGAGCATTTTAAAAATATTTTAAAATTCATGGGAATAATCACCACTCAGAAGAATTAGGTCTTTGGCAATGAAAAACACATTGAGAGGTTTTAGAGCCTTCGCAAACTGTCACTCTAGCTTATTATTTATAAACCCCTTGCTTTTTAAAATTGAGAACAAAGCAATTAACTATAATTTCACACCTTCAGAAAGACTAAGAACACAGCCTTCTATCTATTGTAAATACCTAAGGGTATTCTTTCACTTAAATTTATAGTCCCATTGTGTGGAAAATTTCCTCTTCTTCCAAAGAAAGTTAGAAAGTGAATCTTTTAGTTTGTTCACAGAAAAAAAATGGGCAATGCATACCAATTTGTCCCTAAGAAAAGAAGCTTAATAGACTCCATTGTAAAGATAATTTCAAGGCCAATATTTAAGAACACAATACACATGGGCAGACCCTATCAAGTGGGATAATGTGCTCCTTGGTTTGTTGACGGAATGCGGTGATCAGAATTTTGTACACGTGTGCCTCGGCACAGTGCGGGCTCGAGCTCCTGGGCATGAGCTCCTGCTGTGGGTCAGGTCCTTAACCCCCACACTGGCTGCCCTGTACTCACACTGCTAACCTCACATGCACTTGAATCAGTGAGGTGGGGGAGGGTCCCACAGGTGGGGAGGCATGGACTTGAACCCACGTAGTCAGGTGAGAACTCAAGCACCCTCTATGCACCTCTGAGTATCCATCAGGGGCCCTGAGACGCTGCACAGGATCAACGGCATTATACCGAAATACTACAACGCAAGCCCCGTCCCACAAAAGAACGTAACAGGATGTTCCTTGTTGACAGTAAAAATCATGAAACGACTCCCTTGATTTTCATACCTTAGATCTGCTCAAAGGAAGGATTAGAATTGGACCGGCATTCCCCTGGTCTTTAGACCCATCATTTCTGTCTTCCTGTTCCTACCGCCTGGCTCAGGCCCCTGCTGCCCCCTCCTGAGCTGTTCTGTTAGATTCCAACATCTTCTTCCCAACCTCAGTCTCCTGCTCCACTGCTTTGTTCAGAGTGGGCCTGCTCCTGACCAGTCTACTGCTCAAGGAACCTTTCAAGGGCCGCTCCTAAGTATCTGATAAAATGTGTACAACCCAGACATCTTGTGTCTGGGTCCCAACTGGGCTCTCAACAC
>NC_043715.1:9766842-9768186 GCF_006229205.1 Suricata suricatta
TGTTGGATTGTTTATATATGTAGGGAAACAGGAGGGAAATGGGAAGGCAGGACCATTTAGTGTTGGTCACTCATGTGTTTTATTGCCAACAGATGTGGTCAGTGTGTGGCGCCAAGTCACCCTTGGGGTGAATGACTGGGATCCCTTTAGACATGGGAGAGTCACTGGCTTCTGTTGTGCAGGAAGGACCGCCCGCTACGAGGTCATCAGTCTTTCTCCTCCCTCAGCCCCAGTCTGCAAGTACGGGCATGCACAGACCGGCTGCAGGCAACAGAATCCGTTTGGTGTGGGTCCCCTGTTCCAGGGACCTCATATCTTTTTCAGTCCCTACCCGTCACCCAGAGTAAAAGTAAACCAGAAACAACCTCAGCTGCAGAATCCACATACTCTGCTTTGGTGAAACATCCAGCACAAACTCCTCTTGAATGGAAAGACTCCTTTCACCTGTCCTCATGCCTCTAGTAATATTTTCCATGTTACTACGTTCTGTCTATGTTTCCCTGCCCGGTGACGCTGCAGTGTCCTTCAGGGCAGTCATATCTTTCCTCTTGTGTTCCCGGCCTAGGCTCTGGCTTGTTCTTCTGCTTCCCACCAGGTACTCAGTTGTTACTGACGCGCGCTAGCTTTGTCCATCCTTGTTTCAGTCGGTTCCCCTAATAACCTTGTATCTTAGATAACGCTGTTATCTCCAATCTACACGTGAGGGAACAGAGGCTTAACAGTTTCAATGTTTGAAGCACTTGACATTGAATAGGCAGATGGAAACATAATTTTTAAATATAAAGAAAGAAAGCAAATGAAAGGTAAATTATTTTTTTTTAAAAATGTATGGAGGAAAAAGAATATGACCCGGGAGAATTTTGAGGGGAAAACATTTGTTGAATAACACCTTGCGAGGGCCCCGATCTAGGTTCTGACAAGACGGGGGGTGTATTCATTGTGATTATGGAGGAAACACACTGCTTCTTGAGTTCCCAGAGTGACAGGAGTGTGGCCCCTGGGCTGGGAGACCTCATAGGAGGGAGGGGCCATTTTACCCTGAGCCGGCCTTAATTCTCGGCTTTGTAGATCAGAGTAGTAATGGTTTTATGTGTCTTGAATATGCAGAGGGAGGGAAAGAATTCTTGTAAAGCAGGAAACTGTGTGACCAGTAGTGGGACAGTGAGAAAGCGTAGTTGGGGCAAATTTCAAAGTATGTACAGAAGTGAAATCAGAATACGGGGGGGAAATCACTGTGCATTGCTCCACTTGAAGGTCAACACCATGACCCTAATCTCTCCCAGTCTGAAATCCATTCCCTTTTTCCACACGAGGTATGTTCATTTACTCCAGTTGTTAAGACAA
>NC_043715.1:9768286-9771706 GCF_006229205.1 Suricata suricatta
GTCCTCTACTGTCCTTTGGCCTTCCCACTCTCCTCTACCATTTGCCCAGCATGAAACTCTGCCAGTTCTTGTCTTCCCTGGCCTGTTTGTGATGAGCCTTTGCCCGCATGGGCACACATAGTCATTATGGTGCATTTATTCACCACCATTGGTATGCGGTGTGGACGCCACTGAACTGTGGTTCCTCCCTTCTCTTCCCTTCCCCCCCACACTGCATGCTTCTAGGGGAAGCTGACTAGATGCTGTCAAATGACTGAACAACAAAGTCTAAAGATTCCTCTGGTTATCTAAGGCAAAAAGTTACCTTTTCAGTCTACTTCAATATAATATTCTCTTAAATACAGGAAAGAAATTTGGGCATTCTGGCATCATTGAGCTTCTTTAAGAACACGTTCTGGGGAAGCGCACACACACATCCATACATAAATTCCTGGTCTGACAAACCGTTTCAACCCAAGAATTCGACTTGTTCTTTGCTTCAACCAGAGAACAGGAGAAACTGCACTAGTTATAACAACTGACTGTCTCGTAGGATCAGAGATTTAAGTATCTGCTGTTTAGAGCCCAGGAATAAGGACAGCCACATAAAAGGTGGTGTATAAATATCCAAGGGTATTATATTTTTATATATAAATTTTTAATGTTTTTAAATTTATTTTTGAGAAAGACAGAGCAGGGGAAAGGCAGAGAGGGAGGGAGACACAGAATCCGAAGCAGTCTCCAGGCTCCAAGCTGTCAGCACAGAGCCCGATGTGGGGTTTGTCCTCACAAACTCCAAGATCATGACCTGAGCCAAAGTGGGGCATTTCATCGACCATGCCCCCCCGGGTGTCCCCAAGGGCATTTCATTAAAAAACTTTTTTTTAAATGTTTTCTTCATTTTTGAGAGAGTACAAGCAGGAGAGGGGCAGAGGTGGGGGTGAGCAGAGGTTCCAAAGTGGGCTCCGTGTCGACAGCAGTGAGCCGGATGTGTACTTTGAACTTAAGAACCGTGAGATCAGGACCTGAGCTGAAGTCAGATGCTCAACTGACTGAGCTCCCCAGGTGTATCAAAATACAATACTTAGGGTAAAGTTGGACACAAATGCAAGTTATAGTCAGGAACATTTATCTAAGAACTGTAGGAATTCAAAACTTTATTTTGAATTTTAATAAGTATTGGCCCCTATACACGTCTTACTAGTATTTAAAGGCACTGCTGACATGTTGATTTACGTCACTAGTAGAATGGAATCTTCCTGTGATGATGTAGGCAGCAGGAAATCTGATCTGCCCAAATGGAGCACAGGAACACAAATGGAGACTAAGTGCACAATCCTCAGGTTACAGATGCGAGAGGAAAGTACGCGTCTTGCGTTCAATTTCACGTAACCAGGCCCAGACAGAGGTGCGTACCAGGCTGACCGGCTCAAATATTCTTTAGTTCGGGCGCAGAGACTAAGGGGAGTAAATACAATTCCGGACAACCCTACAAGTCACAGGCTGAATGTGATTTATGGGACATGAATTGCTCCCCAGAGTGACTAAAGTGTAAAACCAAAGGAATCCAAATTCTGCCCCAGGCTCTCAACTGAAGAGCCGGCTTGCAGATTTATCTCCAATTGTTTACCTGATGCTCCAATTGTCTTGCCTGATGCTTCCCCAAGTGGTCTAGGAGGAACTTCTAGAGCTCTTCTATGGAGGGTTTGACACCTTTCTGTTCCCAGGGGTGCCTGGGTGGCTCAGTAGGTTAAGCATCCAGCTTAGGCTCAGGTCATGATCTCATGGCTCGTGGGTTCGAGCCCCGTTCCAGCTCTGTGCTGACAGGTAGCTCAGAGCCTGGAGCCTGCTTTGGATTTGTGTCTCCCTCTCTCTGACCCTTCCCTACTCATACTTTCTGTCAAAAATAAATTAAAAAAGTTTTAAAAACCCAAACTTTCTGTTCCTAAACAAGAGAAAAATCATCCCAACATTTTTCCCACTAGCTGCTTCCAACTGCAGTGCCTTGGTGTTATCCTCTTTCCGCCCATCTGAGCATGACGCCGTGGGAAGAGCAAGCAGTCAGCGGTCAGAGGACCAGAATTCCCATTTCAGCCCCTCCCAAGGTTTCTGGCCACACACACATCACCCCACTTCTTTCACCTTTATCTCTGAAATGGGAGAGCTAAAATATGCCTATACTATATGCAAAAAACAGTGTATCACTTGAGTGGACTGAGATGACTTAAAGTTTTGTATGATATTCTCTAAGGTAATGAAACCAATCATTGTTTTAGAAACAATACACTGACAATGAAGATAGCATGGAAGAAAGAAAGACACAATCCAAATTACAAAAAGAGGAAAAACGCAAATTCCAGATGAGACTAATAAAAAACAGAGAGCAAGATGCTGAATTTAAACCCAAACATAAAAATAATCACATTACATGTAAGTAGTCTAAAAAGCATGCTATTAAAGACAGACACTGTCAGATTGAATGAAAAAACCAAGACCCAACTTTAGGGTGCCCACAAAAAACTCACATTAAATATACAGATACAAATATTTCATAATTAAAATTATGAGAAAGATTTTAGAGAAAAGAATATACCGGAGCCAGAGACGGTAATTTCATAATGATAAAGTCATAATGAAAAATGCACAAAGAGTACATAACCCTAAACCTTTATCCAACTAATAACACGGCTTCAAAATATATGGAGATAAAATGAATAGAACTGCAAAGGACATAGACAAACTCACAATTATAGTCAAATATTTAAACACTCCTTTCTAATAATTGATAGAAAACGTACACAGAAAGTCGGGAAGGAAATAAAAGACTTCAACAGCATTATTAACCAACTTGACCTAGTTGACATTTATAGAATGCTGCACCAAAAATAGCATAATATACATTATCCCAAATACATACATGGAGAATTCTGAGAAATCCACATACACACAAAAACAAAACAAAACAAAAAAACTCTTAAAACTCTTAAGTTGAGCAAAATTTATAAAAGATCAATATACAAAAATAAATTACATTGCTATGTCCTAGGAACAAAGGTTCATCATTAAAATAAAACCAGTATTATTTATAATGTCAAATTGTTACACTTACGAATAAAACCAACCCAGAGGTCATTGGTCATTAGGATGGCAGATGAAAGGGCACGTGCAAAGACTCTGAGGCAGGATCACTGTCGGCCTCACAGAGGGCACCGGGGGTGGTGGACAGAAATAGGGAGGTTGGAAAAGAAATCAAGAACGTAGGAAGGGACCAGATGGTGTAGGGTCTTGAGGGCATGGTAAGGAGTTTATATATTTTTCTTAGTAATTGTTTTTTCTAAGTGACCTAGTATCCCTTTGCACAAATTGTGGCATTTTGCTGCTAATTTTTTCCAGTTTCTAGGTGGTAACATCCACCGGCTCTCTAGGCATCTCCCAGACTTG
>NC_043715.1:9771806-9774880 GCF_006229205.1 Suricata suricatta
TATGTAAGATGCATGATCTGTGTATGTTACATGTATTCTGTAAGTATGTGCTCAGTATTAGGAAGTCAAGTCTACGGGCATACCACTCTGAATGCGCCTGATCTTGTCTGGTCTTGGAAGTTAGGCGGGGTTGGACCTGGTTAGTGCTTGGATGGGAGGAAGTCAGTATACTAGGGATGTTCTCAAAGACAGGTCGGGAAGAGCATTCACTCGGATTCCTGGAACTGGCCTGCCCGTGCAACGGAGTCGTCAGGGAGGCCCCTCCTGCTCCACAAGTCAGGCACATATCCCGGATGCGCATCTGCTAAAAGGAAGCCGAGATCTCATATTCCACCTGCACATGTTGTAACACATTTATAGCAACTAACTGTTGTTCCTGGAACAGAATAACACCCACAAAAGTACTTAAGGAAAACAAATTTCTCAAAAGTGACTGGATCACTATGGAAAACGTCTCTCGCTCTACCATCACTGAAAGACAAAATACTTGTTCTACAATGTTTATTACCGAACATAGATGCCTCTCTGAGAAATTTCCCTTTTCTTCTAATTAAATGATTAAGTAAATCACGCTTTTATGAGTTACCAATATTAAAAGCATCACTGAGACTTATTTAGCAGAATCTACTTCCTTTCTAGAGAATGAGAAGTTTTTTTAATGGGTTCATTTATGTCAGGTCATATAGATCAAGATGTAATTGCTTTGCTAATATCCTGCAGATGTAAAAGATCTGCTTCCAATTCTTTTGTTTGCTAAAAATTACCTATCTTAAGAATGGTAAAAATGTCACAGGTGTCACTGAAAGACTAATAAAATAGGTATTCTCTGAGAAAAATATAAGTACAGGATGATGTAATTAAAAGCAAAGCTTAACAGCAATAACAACAAAAAACACCCCAAACAGAAAAACAAAAGAATCCGATGTGTCAGAATCACCCTTGCACAAAGAAAAACATGTCCCAACATTGTCATCATGTGACAGTTGAAGAGAATCAGTACAAAATGGTTAACATTAGTTAAGACAGGAAATGGAAAATTTAGTAATATGTTTCTTCATTAAATGTTGCATCAATGGTTTCTCTCCGCCCTCTCCCCAGCAAAACATGATTTTCAAATAAAGTCTTCTATGGCGGTCAGCTGAAATGGTAGAAATGCCCTGATTGTAGGCGGGATGGGGGCGTGAAGGAGCTGGATTTCTGGACACTGGATCTCCCACCTGTCCCTCTAGGGCTGCCCCCCAAGCAATTCCAGTTTTAAAACAGTATTTCATAATAAAGAAAATAACTGGAATGATCAATATCAGTAATTCACCACAAACAACCTCGAGAAGAAATGAAAAGTAGGAAACATATCTTTAAGATCCTCCCATTGTCTGTTTCCATATTCTTCCCTCTCATTCTCTCTTGCCGCGGTGGTGCCCATGGCCACCAGTACACCACTTACATGACTGCTCATCCACAGGCCAGACCCCGTGCCCGAGACCCTCAGCAATGCCTTCTGATTCCATGAAAGCTCGCTGGACGCTACTTACTCAAGGTAGTTTGTTCAGCATCACAGATGGAAACCAGAAGACTCAGCCACCATATAACCTAATCCATTTGACCCGAGGCCAGTTCCACTATTTTTTAATGCCCTCTATCACTTCCAAATGAAAGAAGGACCTTGTCTAATAATGATAAAACAATTATTTAATGAGAATCTACTAGGACACCTCACACTGTTGGTGGCAATGGAAATTGTTACAATCAATTTGGGAAACTGTTGGATACTATCTACTAAAGCTGAACATACTGCCTAAGGTCCAATCCAGAAACTCCACTCTTTAGGCGGTGTGTGTGTGTGTGTGTGTGTTCAAGAGAAATGCATACAGGATATAGTCACAAGAGACCTGTCCAAGAATGTTATTATATACACTAATCATAACAGCTGAAATAATAATAATAATAATATGCAAACCAAATGGCCATAAAGAGTAGAACAGGTAAATAGATTGTCACATAGTCATACAATGAAATGCTATCCAGCAATGAGTATTTAAAACCTACAACTATGCACAATAATAAGAATTAATCACACAAAAATAATATTTAATGAAGGAAGCCAGATTATCCTTCCCCACCTCCAAATAAGGCAAACTGACCAACAGTATTAAAAGTCTAGATACTGGTTACCCAGTCTCTAAATGAAAGTTCCAGAGTGTTTTGGGTGTCCCGATAATCTTCTTGTGAAAGTTGATCACTGGTCTTAACCATATTCACCAAGCTACATATTGTGTTTTTTTCTGTATGCATGTTATACTTTAATAACACTTTCCCCCCAAAAGGAGAAAAATAATTCAACTCACCACATTAACAAAATAACGGAGGAAATAATAAAAGATACCCATTAATACAGACAGAAAAATCTATAAAATTCAGCCTTCATTAATGCAAACTTTCTTAGCATACTTGGAATCAAAGGGAGCTTCATTAATCTGATAGAGAACATGCACAAGAATCTTCCAGCAAACGTTGCATTTCATTGTGAATTATTGAGACCTTTCCCTGGAGATCGGGGTAAGTCAAGGATGTCTGCTATCACCAATTCTCTCTGACATTTTACTCAAAGTCCTACATAATGCAATAAGGCAAACATAGAAAATGAATAAAACCGCCATTCTTCCAAAATCACTTGGTGCTCACAGAACATCCAAATGAATACCGCGACCAGCTCTTGTAATTAACATGTGAGTTCAGCAGAGTCATTGGATACAAGGTTGGAAAGCAAAGTCAATTTTATTTCTAGATATAATAAATAGAAAATCTGCAAACACATGGAATCAAAATCAAAATTTAGGCACTAAGATCTATTATTACAAAGCCACTCCCGAGCTCTACACAAAACATTTCAAACCACCATTTGAAAAAATGAAAAGACTTTTAAGAAATACTCTACTCAGGGACACCTGGGTGGCTCAGTCGGTTAAGCATCCGACTTCGGCTCAGGTCATGATCTCACGGTTCATGGGTTCGAGTCCCACCTTGTGCTGGCAGCTAGCTCAGAGCCTGAAGCCTGCTTTAGATTCTCTCTCTCT